>NC_081407.1:880911087-880926087 GCF_030272615.1 Cryptomeria japonica
ATCATTATTTGTTGTTTTTGGGTCATGTCCTTCAATTTCAATTTCTCTTCGATCAATAAGATCCTGAATGAGATCTTTCAATCAGTGACAATTACTTGTCTTGTGCCCTCTTCCTTGATGGAATTCACAATGTTCAGTATCTCTCCACCATGCCGGTTTGACCTGAGGCTCATAGTTTGATAGCTTAGGTAGAGTGACCAAATTTTGAGAAATGAGCTATCGCAATACTGTTTCAATGGGTTCTCCTAAGGGAGTGTATGTGCGTTTTTGTTTTTGCTGACGAGGTCTAGGTTCATCGTGAGATGTAATGCGACTTTGATTAGAAGGAACATTTGTGTTGTTTTGAGGTGGAGGATTTTGTCCTGCAAACCGAACCACAGGTTGTGCGTTTTGGATAGTCCGGGCATCCACAACCCCATTATTGATGATATTCTTGTTTTTATTCCAGAAGCTTGGTTTATCACTATTGAAGCGTGGGCAAGGACCATCTTTTGGTTCATTAAAGATTTTGATGAGTCCTTTCTTGATGAGTGCCCTTTCACATTTTAAACCCTTGGTGATCATATCGTTAAAAGAGTCTGTGTCTTTGACATCCAGGTGAAATTCCATTTCTTCGTTTAAGTTGGAAATGAAAATTTCCACTAGTTCTCATTCAGGTAACTGAAGAGAACGTCTGCTAGACATTTGGTGCCATCGTTGCAGGAATACTGAGAATAGTTCACCTGGTTTTTGTTTGGTGTTGCACAGATCAGCCATGGTGATGTCGCGTTCAATGTTATGAGAGTAATGAGCGAGGAATTTTTGGATAAGTTCCTCAAATGTTCTAATGCCACCTGGTAGTCGAGAAAACCATGATGTGGTTGTTCCTCCCAAGCTTTGGGGAAAAAGGTGCATTAGGTATGTGTCTTCATATTCTACTTCGAGACAAGCAGAATGAAATTCTTGGACATGATCGCGGGGATCTCCCTTTCCTCTATATTTTTCAAATTTGGGTGTTTCGAATCCTTGTGGAAAGGGTGGTATATAAAGATTCCTATCAAAAGGATAGGGACAGATGTCATTGAGTGAGAATTGGTTAGTCTTGACACCACTATGAAGTTGTTGGGCGAGATTCTCGACTTGTTGCCGCAACATTTCCATTTCAGTTGGAGGAGGAGGTGGTGGGTTACCTCAAGGAATGTTATAGCTGATGTGATCTCTACCTCTTTCCTCCTCATGGCAACTTTGTATTTTTGATGCTTGTCTTAATTGGGCAAGATCAAAGTCAGAGGGGAGTTTGGCTCCTTCTTGAGCGAGTTTTAAGAAGTGAGCATCCGCATTACTCCTGAGTATTTCGTCAAAAAGTCTGTTAAAGAGAGGGTTATGCTGAGTCCTTTCTATTGTTGCAGGAGTAGGAGTACTTGGGTTTTCGTCATTCATATTTCCTCCAAGTGCTTCTTGAAATTCATTGAGATTTTCATCTTCTTCTTCCTCAATTTCTATTTCTTGTTGCCTTGACCGTGATCGGGTTTGAGCCATTTTGTTTGCAAGTTTTGTGTGAAGTTGATTGGAAATGATGATGAGTTTTTGTTTAATGTAATGAGATTTGATGGTTGGTGATTGTGTGGTATGTAGATCTCTAGCACTTTAAGGTAGATGTAACCGAAATTCCTTCTTTGAATTGCTTGTTTGTTTGAGGAGTTTGGATGTGATAAGGTGTAGAGAAATCTGAGATGTGTTACAGATTGAACTACCTAGTAATGAGAGGATTCACTCATGAACTAGTTTTAACCTGCGTAGATGTGTCTCTTAGGATGAGCTTATCCTAGATGTAGAAACAATCTAAAAAGTGATGTGATGTGTTTGATTTCAAGCAATATCTAAAAGAGAACTTGGGACAAGAACCTCTTAATGTTTTGAGAGTTGGGACGGATTGATGATGAAGTGATGATGTATGAGTGAGATGATGGATGAAAATGTTTTCAACTTCAATAAAAATTTTGTGTTACAAATGGGACAAACTCTATCTCTTCCCTTTCAGGTGTTGGTGGTATTTCTCGAGCTGTGTTGTATGTGATACAGACGTTTGGGAAGAAGTTGGGATTAATCTTACCTCCTTGGTTTTTGTGATAACTCAGAGCTCTATATTGCATAAAAGCTCTGCGGTTCAATGACTCTGAATCAAATTCGTTTGTTTTTCCTTGAAGGTAGAGATGCATGTGACGCAGAAAGACTCTATGTGAGACAAAGATCTGTCTATTTATATAGAAGAATTTCCTCCTTTTGATCAAAGCCTTTGAGTTCAATGGTCTTCTTTTCAAGTTGATATTCTGATGACGCTTCTTCTTTCGCAAGATGTGAAGAATGGTCATAAAATTTGACTCTTTGTTGTTTGTACCTTGTTTTTGATGTTTTTGGTTGTTTTGACAGATGTTTGGTTGGATGAATACTTTGTTTTTGGGAAGTGATTTTCTGATTTTTCTTTGACAAGAAAACAAAGCAAGCACACAAACAAAAGAATGTTGCCTCAAAGGCACAAATGAGTATGGGTCTAGATCAACCCAATCCTTGGACTTTTATATAACCCTTCCTTTAGATGTATTTTAAGGTGTATTTCCAAAGCCTGAAGTCGGCTCAATTTGCACTTGGTCTTGACTAAAATGAACACACTTCAAACACTTTTTATCCCTAAGGTCAAATGGCCAGTTGTGATAAATTTAGCCCACATCTTGATATTTCTTCGACTTTGGTACTACATACCTTATGAATCCCGCCTTGGCAGGTAAGGATGTGATATACTAAGTCTTGCATGAGCATAACAAATAGATGATCCCTATGATGGGGGAGTCACCACTTTTATCAAGCCACAAGTGACTTTTCAAAAAGCTATGTTTCTACTCAAGGAAATATGTATGGTGAGTATCTTGGGAGCAAAACCATCTATGCTCTTGCACTAAATTATATCGCAAATATCCTCAATCAATAGAATGGGTGGGCTACTACTTAAAGGTGTTTAGTCATGTTTGATGTTTTTGGACATAAGTTCATTCTGCAGTGACTCACTTAAGAGCCTTGTAACTGGTGGTGGGGCCCATTTGTCCTTTCGGCCAGTTACACTGTAGGAACAACTATACCCAAGGCTACAGCTTTCGCTCACACCTGATTTCTATAGCGGCTCGAAGGATTTACCGCTCAAGGTTGTTCCCAAGAGTGATGTGTCTCTTGGCAGGCCTCTCTTAAAAAGATAAAATTTTGAGTGTTACTAACACTTTCTCTTGCACCTAGGACCACGAAAGCCAAGGGAGAGGATAGTGTGTGTTAGAAGTAGGACCACTCGACCAACTCTTTGCACAAGTGTGCCAAGCACGAAAAACACTTGTTCTTTTTAATCTGTCATTGCAATGTGATCTAACTATTTGGAGATGTTGCTCCAACAGTCATGGTGTTCTTTTTAACTTCAAAGGCAAAATATTTTGTAAACTAGGAACTTTGAAATCCTAGTCAACTGAATTGAAAACACGTCTTGCTTGAAGTAAAATTCTTTTTGAGCTTGAAAAAAAAAATGGCTTGTTCTTTTTAGATAGCCCAAAACAAAGTGTTGATTGTAAATTTCTTTTAAGTTGATGCAAGAAAATAAATTTTGTTTTGTTGATTTTAAGCACCAAAACGAAGTTTGTTTCCTAACTTGCAAGAAATAAAGTTGTTTTGTATAAGTTTGTGGTTCTTTTTACCTTGGAACAATGAAATTCTTTTTAAGAGCCTCAAACAAATGTGTGATTCTTTTTTAAAAGCCCAAATTTGAAATGTGAAGTTAATTTTAAACTAAAATAAAAAGTGAATTCATTTTTAAAACCAACTTCAAAAACAAGTTAGTAAAAAATATAAATCTACTTTTTAATCTAATTTAAATCTGCACAAAAGAGAAAAATAGTTAGTAAAATCCGCCTATTTGGTGGGCTTCTACAAGCCTAATTTTTTTTTTTTTTGGTTTTTTTTTTTTTTTTGGTTACAAGGTGATTTGTACAACGTTTTGTTACAATAGCGCTAGTCTGCGTTTGAACAGAGGCACTATTTAACACAAACGCACTAAAAGAAAGGGAAAGACAGAGAAGGCAAAAGCACTGAAACAGGGTGAATAGCGCCAAAATAATGTCAAATGCACCAAAACAGTGTCAAAAGCGCAACCTGTGTGACATTTTCAACATTCAAACATGTTATTGGTTAAAAAAAAAAGTTGATCTTTTTGGTGTTTGGATTCACGTCGGGTTCACCAAATGATGCTTTGCAAAAAGGATTAGAAAATCTGTTTGATGGCAACACACACAAAAGCACAAGAAACAAACGTTAGTGTTAGCAACAAAAGATTATCCTAAACAGGCATATCAAGAGAGATATTAAGCATGAAATAGAAAGCATATAAACATAGAATAAAATAGCTAATCAAGATGCTCATAGTTGCTCCTCCCTTGTTCCTCTCCTCTCCAAGTCCCAAATGAGTGTAGCTCTCAGCTTTTAGCACTAGCCATGGATGCCGTATGGAGATTCAAGATGGTTGAATATGATAAGCAAATACTATGCAAGAGTAGATAGTGATGCTATGAAAAAGCTCTATGCTAATGCCAGTATAACAACAATACTCTAATGCTTCTTTCTCTTTGTTTGAGGAGAAGGGTTCTATTTATAGAAGAAATGGGGAAATGAAGGGTTAAGATTGAGTAATCTTAACAAGGGTTAGGATTGAAAGATATTCAATCCATGTGAGACTTTCAACCCAATCCCATGTTGACAAGTGTCACCATGAGGAGGCTTGAGAGGAGAGATAAGGAGCATTAAATGCTTGAGGGGACATGATGGTTACCCTAGTCAAAGAAATAAATGCTTTGAAGAGACACATGGGTTACATGAGGGTTAAATTAGGGGTCAAAGTCCTTAACCATGGGTGCAAGTGGAATTAACCATTAATGGTCATGTAAGAGCCATAAGTGGTTTGGAAGACTTTAGAGGTTAATTTGTTGAACACACAAAGCATTAATTGCTTTTCAAAGACTTTGGAGTCTTTGAGAAGTGACTCCAATTTGCTTAGGAATGTGACAATATTTAGGGGATGGATTAGGTTAATTAGGAAGGGTTTAGAAGAATCTAGAAGGGGTTTAGGCATGCAAGTGGATTTTGTAGGAAAATGCAAGTGGGAGAAATTTTGGTATTTTCAATTAAAATAAAATCATTTATTTCAATTAAATGGTGTAATTTGCATTTGGATAAATATTTAAATAAATATTAATTTATTTAAATGAGAAAAAGGAAGATAAAGCATTAAAATGCTTGAAGACTTTAAGGGAAACCATTAAAGGCTTGAAGACTTTAAGGAAAACCATTAAAGTCTTAAGAAGACTTTAAGGGAAGCCATTAAGTTTGAAGACTTTAAAGCCATCAAGTTTGAAGACTTTAAGGGAAACCATTAAAGGCTTAAGAAGACTATAGAAGGAAGCCATCAAGTTTGAAGACTTTAAGGGAAACCATTAAGTTTGAAGACTTTAAAGCCATCAAGTTTGAAGACTTTAAGGGAAACCATTAAAGGCTTAAGAAGACTATAGAAGGAAGCCATCAAGTTTGAAGACTTTAAAGCCATCAAGTTTGAAGACTTTAAGGGAAACCATTAAAGGTTTCAAGTGGGTGAGGATAAATAGGATTTTAAATAAATAATTTATTTAAAATAGTTGTGCAACTTGCTTTTGTAAGAAAATACAAGTGGGTGGAGGATAAAGGTGATTTAAATAAATTATTTATTTAAAATAATTGTGCAACTTGCATTTGTAGGAAAATGCAAGTGGGTAGAGGATAAAGGTGATTTAAATAAATGTTAATTTATTTAAATGTGAGAGGTGGGATTTTAGGGGATTTAAATAAATATTAGTTTATTTAAATGTGAGAGAATATTTAATTAAATAAATATGATTTATTTATTTAATTAATGGTCTGAATTTGGTTAAGTGAATTAAATCAAATAAATTGAATAATTTATTTAATTAATAGGAGAAGAGGGTTAAGATGAATTAATTAAATATTAATTTAATTAATTATTAATTGATGGTTAAATAATCAAATAAATACTAAGTATTCATTTAATTAAGTGGACAGATGTATGTGACTACAGGTGGTTTTCGTTGTTTCTCCTTAAGATGGGGTATGGCACTTGCATTAACTTGCTGTGTTGTTTGTCCAATCCATTGTGATGATTGGAAGTTTGCAGTAACTTGTACTGGTGCCGACGACGCTGCAATTTGTTGTCGAATGCGATATTGTTGTTGTTGTACATTGCTAGTTTGCACATTCGATTGTACCTTTTGTGTATTACTGAATTGTTACAACAATTGTTGTTGGTGTAAAACACTATCCGTAGCTCTTTGTGTCGCCATTATCGAAGGATCTATAGCAATAGTGTTTGGCAAATATATTGAGCTTAACGGGACATAAGAACTTTGTTGCATCGTGGAATTGTTTTGGACTTTGGTGATATCAGGCATTCCAGTTGTGAAACTTTCCTGCATCTTAGATTTTGATCCACTTTTATGTATGTAAGGAACTATTTCTTGTTGAGGGATATTTGTCAATATTTGCGTGGTCTTTATTTGATCCTGTGTTATAGGTGTTGTGTTGAATAATGGATTATTTATTGTCTCAAATGGTGACTTTTGAGAAATAGTCACTGTCAATGCCTTTGAAACACGTTTGCTCATCAAGGTAGGCTGAGTTTCTGGTTGCACATTTTCTTCATTTGGATGCAAAGAGAAACTTAACAACTCACCGCCTTGTTGTTTTTGCACATTGACTTGATCACCTGGGGAGGTCACATTACTCATCATGTTAAGATATTTTTGTGGGAACATTTTAAAGACCTTGTTCAAGAACTTATCCATCTTTTTTGTCATCTTACGATCTTGAAGGAACATATCAACATCATTAGAAGCATTGGAATCTGATGAAGAATCTGGTTGGACATTTGGATTCGTTTCTTGTTGAATGCCTTGACCTGAACAAAATCCTTGCGAAAGAGTTTGTTCTTCATATAATGTTTGAGTTTGAATGTCATGTTGCAGGTGTGGTTGATTCCAATTGAAAGGTGCACTTCCTCTTGGAGTTGGTGGAACACTCCCATGTCCTGGTTTCATAGGTACAAACACTGTTTCATATAATGGATGTGGTCCAAGTTGAACCATTCCATATGGTGGTAAAGATGTATTTGATGAACCTTCAATTTGCACTGTTTGACTAGTTTGAAACTACGAATTTGCTATGTTGTCCATGGGTTGATACGTTGGTTCGCCCATCTTTTTAGATTTTGATCTTGTCTCAACAGGCATGTCACTTATGCAAATGCAATGTTCTTTTTGGAAATTTTCAAAGACAATATATGATATGCAACTAAATGCAAACTTAAATAAATGAAAATGCAATCTATGGCAAGAATGAAATCTATGTTTTTGGTTGTTTTTGAAGATTTTGACAAACTTTCGAAGGCAAATCTAAAAGAGGGACCCTTAGGAAATTGGAATGATGTCTAGACCTTGAAGGACAAAAGGACCAAGTGACAAAAGGACAAGATGACAATGTCTCCCCTATATGCTTGGATACTAAGCTAGGTTTGACGAAATGACATTGATGACAAAAGGACAAAAGGTTTGATAAGGTCTAGACTTCCTAACAATGACTTAGGGTTTATCAAAGATTTGGATTACTCAAGTATGACAAAACCTAGTTTTGACACTATATGCTAAGGGACAATTAGTATGCAAGTGACCCTAATATGATATGATAATGACTTAAGCTTAATGAAGAGACCTAAGGTATGCAAATATGAATGTATGACAATGGTATGACTTTAATGCAAGAGGACACATGCAAATGGATGACCCTTATGCAAAGGAGTATGACCTAGATGAAACTTAACCTTGGTACTTGACAATGACTTTGCAAAATGCAAACCTAGGATGAACCTAAATCTAAGTGACATGTGGTGTTGAGACAAGATTTTGAAAAATGTTTGACAACCATGTTTGAAGGTGTTTTGAACTTTGTTGGATGAAATGTTCTTGTGTTTAACCTTGTTTTGAATCAATTTGTCTTGTTCTTGAAATGAGATACAATTCAACTTTTGACAAGCAAAGAATACAAGATATTTCAACTTAGACTCAAGACAATCATGCTCATTCCCACATTTCTTATGGTAGGCAAGGACATTAGGTACTTGAGAGGTAGACTCATTATGGGATTCAAGGAGAATATATAGATGCTTGACCCCATGGGCTCCCCTCCACGACACTCACTTCTCAGGGCAGCCAAGCATCAGTCCCCATGGCGAACTTAGTAGCTCTTCCAAGTATCCAAACTTGTCCTTCTCAAGCAACTAGAAGGGTTTTTGGCCTCTAAAAACAAGGTGTTTAGTAAGGATTTTTGTTAAGCATTACTCCTTGATGTCACACAAGCGTGATTTAGACATTAAGCCCATCAAGATACCAAACAAATGTAGTTGCACAAGCACGATTTAGACCATGAGGCCCTACTTAGATGTTGATATGAGAAAGAGTTCAAGGGTCATCACTTCCCAAGTAACTACAATTCCCACGTAACCCTTCCTTCAAAGCTTTCGCCCATCAGGTATTTGTTTATAGTGAGTTAGAATGCCAAGGTATTCTAGTCGTACTCACTTTGGGTCGTTCCCTTCTTACAATTATCACTTGCTTGCAAAAGCAAATGGTCGGGAAGGCAGGCCCTCTAAAGGTGACACACAATCAAAGACATGAGCATGGTATCGAAGATCTGGATTTCTGATCACCCTAAGAAGGATGAGAGCATACTCTCCTACTCCAATGCAAAACTCAACAATCAAATCAAACATACATTCATTCCATCCTATTTAGAAATCACTAGGTGCCTAAAAATTAATTGCAGACACAAAGTTTAGTTGTAGTCCAAGGCAACCTGCAAAACCCAAGTCAGAAGTTTGATATGCTTAGTCTTTGACTATCGAACCTGCACAAAATGTGTTAGTAGTTTCATTTATTGTCTTTGTCATGCGTATGCTAGGGTTCTACATAGAGAATCAGTACCAACAAAACCAAAAAAAAAGCAGAAACAGATTGCAAAAGAAAACAATTTTCAAGCAAAAACACTGTCTTTTACCTTTGTTTCCGGACTTTACACAGGAGCAGAATGCATGACACAGGCGTAAAATGTCTGACACAAGTGCAGAATGTCCTTGACACAGGCGCAGAATGTCTGACACAGGCGCAGAATGCTTGACACAGGCGTAGAAGTTCCCAGAAAACACTGCACTACCCTGTTTCTTGAGTTTTTGACCTGCAAATCAACTCAAAAACACTAAAGAAAAACATAGTTAAGGGGTTAGATGGTTAGTTTCACGTCGGGTTCACCAATTAATGTAGCTAGGAAATCGGAAATCATCAAAGCATATATGAAAACACTAATCTAGCTCAATCATGAAAGCTAAAATGCAATGATCTATCCTAAACACACTCAATAAAGACATGAAAAGTAAAACATTCAAAACTAAAGACTATGCAAACCAAATGTAGATTTGAATGCTTCCTTCATGCGGCTCCATTGTCCTTCTTTCTTCTCCAAATAGCCTTTGTTTGTGGATCTCACCTTCAAGTGCATACACATGAGATGAAAGCAAATAGGCAAGATAATGGCACAAGAGTACTCGAAGCGTGATTGATTAGAAATTCGATAATTTGATTATTCTCCTTAGCCAAGATTGAAGAAATTCATCCAATTTATAGAAAAATTGGAGAGATGATCAAATTAGCATGATTCAATTCAAATGGAAATTGCAAATCAATTATGTCAATTATGACAAATTATGACAAATTATGCACTTTCTATGAAAAATTGATTGATTGATAATTTATGACAAATTATGACAAACTTCTATGTCAAAAATTGATTGATTGTCAATTATGACAAATTATGACGAATTGACATGTCATTCCCATGAAATTAGGAGAGAAATAGGAGGTAATTGAAATTAAGAATTAGAAAAATAGAAAATTAGAAAAAGAGGAATTAAGAAATTAGGAAATGAGGAAATTAGAAATTTAGTGAATTAATTAATAATTTTTCATTTATTAATTAATTCACAAAGAGGGAATTTAAAAATTTGATGAAAGATTAGAAAATTAGGTAAATCAATTAATAATTTTTCATTTATTAATTAATTCACAAAAAGAGGAATGATTAGCCAATTATATGAACATTTAATTGTGACTTGAAGACTTAGGATAAATAAATAATTTATTAATCCTAGAGGGGGAAATGACAAACAAGGTTAAATGATTAAATCACGAAACCCTAGAAGATGAATTAGGTCTTGATGAAAGATAATTGACTCGATCATGATTCTGATTAACAAAGGACCAATGTGATAAATGATTTGATTGATAAATGCGCCAATTGACGAGGAACAATGACAAATTGATCCAAATTGACATAATTGAGATAGACAACGTTCGATGGCAAATTAATCACAAAATGAAAAAAGTGACAAGAGGACAAGGATCGATGACAAAATAGATTTCAAGATGACAAGATTGAAAATGACCACGATCGATGACAAATCGATCACAAAATGACAAGATCAAAGATGACAACGACCAATGACAAATCGATCGCAAAATGACAAGATTGAAAATGATAAGGATTGATGACAAAACGATAAGATTGATAAGAGGACAAAACCCTAATTAGGATTGACAATGTCCAAAATAATGACAAATGAGCATGCACATTGATGCGACAGGCTAAAATCGATCAAAATCATGACTGGATAGTGTTGTCGACAAGACCAAATTTGAGAGCGAGACGAATGAAGAATGTAGAAGAATGACTCGATGCTCGCAAATGATAAAGACCAAGTGCGAATCATAGGAGAAATGTTAATGCGACGCAAAAACCCTAAAATAAGGCAATGCGCAAATGTTAAAGTATGACTCCGCAAGCGTTGACCATTTTTAGGTGTCTACAAGTACCTTGGTGACATTGTCGAGATTAGGGGCCCATGGTTTAGATGACCATTTTTAGGGTGTTACAGTTACAGGCATCAAAATGGTCATGGACTGGAGAATCACAGAACTAAATGTCTATGGAGATTCACAACTAGTCATCAATCAGATCAACAATGACTATCAAACAAAGGATGACAAGCTGCTACCATACAAACGAATGGTGGATGATTTCAAACAATATTTTGTACACATCACCTTCGAGCAAATACCAAGGCTGGACAACAGAGCAGCCGATGCAATGGCTACTATCACCTCACTACTACAAATTCCAGAGCAACAACGTCGTTACGAGTTTCTGGTAGAGCAACTGTTCTCCCCAGCCTATGATCATTCTGAATCCCATGTTATCTATGCCTTGACCGATTCTGACTCTCCGTTATACGAACCGATATATGACTATCTTAAAAACAATATCCTACCCATTGATCTATCTCAAAATAAAAAACAAAACTTTATCCGGCAAGCCACTCGTTATACTCTCACTGCTGACACTCTATACCGTCAAGGTCTAGATGGTACTCTTCTTCATTGCCTTGATTGTAATGAATCTGACTCCACTTTACAAGAGCTTCACGAAGCTATCTATGGCACACATTCACATGGTCCTACTCTTGCTAAAAAATTTCTAAGAATGAGATATTACTGGCCGACAAGGGAAAAAGATTCTTACCATTTTGCAAAGAAGTGTCCTAAATGAATCCATGGCAATCTTATACATGAACCAGCACATGAACTACAGCCATTCACAACATCATGGCCCTTTTGCTAGTGGGGACTGGACTTAGTCGGCAAAATACATCCTTCATCTTCAAATGGACACAAGTTCATTATTACTGCAACAAAATATTTTACCAAATGGATTGAAGTGGTCCCATGACCATAGTGATTGAGAAACAAATTACCTCTTTTATTCTTAATTATCTAATCTTTAGATATGGCATTCCCAGTTCCATCATCATAGATAATGGATGACCTTTCAAGAACCAAGATGTGTGAGAACTATGTGATAGACTCAAAATCCAACGTCATTTCTCTACACCTTATTGCCCACAGGAGAATGGTCAGGCCGAAGCATCCAACAAAACCATATTAAAAATCCTCAAGAAAATAGCAAATGATGCAGGAAAACATTGGCACGTGCAACTCAATCCAGCACTTTGGGCATACAGAACTAGCATCCACATACCTATAGGAGCTACGCCATATTCATTAGTGTATGGATCAGAGGAAATTTTACCCCTAGAGGTAGAGATTCCATCTCTTCGAGTATCTTTGAAAGGCCTCATTCCAGATGAAGAGTATCGAGTCAACCGACTGCAAGAGCTAGAACTTATAGATGAAAGACACCAACATGCCTACACTCACCTCAAAGCATATCAACAACGCATGTGCAGAAGCTACAACCACAAAGTTATCCCTAGAATTTTTAAAATTGGTGATCTAGTACTCAAGGAAAATCCTAGAAATCAATAGGATCGAGAAAAGAAAGGGAAATTTGAACCTAACTGGTTAGGTCCCTATATTATCATATCAGCCTATGGATCAGGTGCTTATCAACTAACAACTTCAGAAGGAGATGTGCTTGACGAACCAACTAACAACATCCATTTGAAGAAATACTACACTTGAGTCTAATGCACGGACAAGTTGAAAAAAAAATTTAAAAAAAAAATAAAAAAATCAAAAATCAAGAAAAAGCAAATAAAAAGGTACTATAAAAACAATTGGTGAAAACCTAGCAATAAGAACTATTGTGAGAGGACAAGTCCTCTATCTATCTTTACTAACAAACTGTTATATCCATAGTCAAGTACTATCAGCCATCGCCCAACATTTTATCGCATTATCTAGGACATACTTAGCATAGTCACTATCCTGGTTTATCCAAATATAATTTCACCATATCCCACCATGGCTTGGTAATCACTATACATATCCACATTAAGGGGAAAACTCAGCCAAGGGCAGCATTGATCAAAACTTGCAGCAAACTCAGAACATCAAAACTTGTAGCAAACTCAAAACATCATATCCAGCAAACAAATCAACAATCACAAAAACAAACATTGATCACTTAAAAAGATTCACAACACATGATGGATGAGTTTTTGAAGTATCAAATGTTTGCATCTTGCAGAAAGTTTTGACTATCTTTGCACTTGAACTTTCTTGAACTATTGGATCCTCTATATTTTCTCAATGATGCATCAAGCTAGAGAAAGTCATGGGGACTCCAATATTTTTTTTAGTTTTCTGTTTGCGAGGCGATCACTTGTACTATGCAAATACTTTTCTTGGGACATGATTCAAATCATATCACTGAAGACATGATCCCACATTGTGCATACAAATGGTTTAATCTTGTCTATTTATACGCAAGCCGCCATCAGGTCACCCTGGTTCAATTATACCTTGATGCTTATGCTATCTTACAAAATAAAAAATCATGTAAATTTTTTTCAGGTCATTATGGTTCAATTATACCATTATGCTTGTGTAAATTTTCAACATATCCCAACAAATCAATGCTCAATGATGATACCTACAAAGAAAGAAAAAACATGTGACTATACAGAGATGACAAATAGAAGAATGAGGATGCTCAAATTAGTTGCATATCATTTTACAATTAGTTGCATATCTCATTTTCAAGATACATCTCACAACATATCATTATCATACATCTCATTTCAAGTACATCTCACATCATATCATTATCATACATCTCATTTTCAAGATACATCTCACAACATATCATTATCATACATCTCATTTTCAAGATACATCTCACAACATATCATTATCATACATCTCATTTTCAAGATACATCTCACAACATCATGCATTAACACATCATATTCATCACATATCAAATCACATACATATAAGAATTGCATCATCATCATAGAAATATAAAAAGCATATCAAAAGCATCATCCATTACACATCACATGAGGATCAAAGAAAATGGTGTCATATATATATATCTCAAAAATGATCAAATGTACAGAATATGTCATGTCTGTGCCAAGTACAACAAAATAATCAAAATACAATGGAGACAATGTCTCTAAATATGACTATCTCCTAAGGGTGACAGTCTTGTGGCAGATGTCCCAGCACCGGGATCCCCAAGTGGATCCTGACGACAAGCCCTGTCACGCCTCTGCTCTCTATCCTTGACCTAGTCTGCCTGGATCGACTGGATCTCGAAGCTGTGAAACTCAAAACTCAGTGCTTCCTGGGTACCACATCATCTTAATTCTTTCGATAGTACTCCCCCTCCTTGGATCTCAAATCCACCTCTCTCAAGGTGTCTCTCATCGATCCACCCACTGTCGCTCTCTCCAAAGTCTCTCTCAACCAAACCACTCCAAAACTGTATCCCGCTCAATGGTTAGCTATGTAATCTGTTGTTGATGTGCTAGTAGTTGTGTCTGCAGATGTTGCACTAATAACTATAGAGACCTAATCTACGCGTCCTCTCGGTGAGTCAAAATCCGCATCTGGATGGGTACCTATGAAGTGGTACCCCCTATCCCTCCCCCTATCCTCGGTGCTGGTGGGGTAAAACATCTGACCTCCTCCTCTGGGTTGGCCATCTAAACTCCTTTGTCCCTCCCACCACTGCTATCACCTCTCCTACCCTCTCCTCACCCCCATCTCCAATAGCTAAACCTCCCCTCCCTCTATCCACCATAGCTTGCCGCACTACTCTCTCCACCCGAATCCCTCTATCACCACCATCCCCACCCCTATCTCCTCTCCTCCCCTGATCTCCTCTCCCTCTATCCGCATACACATCCTTTTTAAGATCTTATGAAATAATTTAAAAAAGGAATACATGAAATAATTTCAATTTCATATATCCATTTTAACATATGCATAATTAGGACAGTCATAGATGCATTAGGAATTCCCCTTACGCCTCTTGAAA
>NC_081407.1:880926587-881094309 GCF_030272615.1 Cryptomeria japonica
TGGCAATGACATTAGGGTTTTTTTAGAAAAAGTGTCCACGTTCATCGAAATTCCGATGACCGCATGCATTACTTTAAAAAAAAAAAAAAAAGACCAAGTCATTTCATAAATCCTGCCTCTCATTCGTCCCAATATCATCGATCGGTGCCTTTCTGCGAAGGAAGAAGCATCTGAGCTAGCAAAGGAAAAGGCAAAGTCAAGGGCTGGTGGTCAGTGTGGAGGGGAAGTGCCTTAGTCTCGTGCCTATATCTAAGCTCTGCGTCTAGTAAGTCCCTAGCTATTTGGTTGGTTTTTTAGTATCGTGTTTGGAGTGTATGGTCTATAATGCTATCTGTAGCCCTATAGCTCCCTCCTCCGGCTGGAATGAGATGACACCAACAACTGAAGTTGACCGAGCTTTAAACTTGTACATATACTATTGCTTAAACTTTAAATCAAAATACTTCCATGGCCAAGGGTTTAAACTTTAAACCTATACATATACTATTGTTGTCCATAACTGAGAAATAACTATGAAAGCCTAGATGAGCTGTTGTTTCTAAATTTATATGGATATATATGTGTTGGTTTTTCCTACTGGTTCTTAGATGTTCCCTAAAGAACAGTCATATCTTCATTAGTTTACTAATTTGAAAGAAATTAGGAAAGGTCTAGTACCAGCTTGTAGAGTCACTATAAAAGTTTTAAAAGAAGATTGTGATTTACCTTCTTCTAAATGTGTTACTAGTATAGGGAGATCCTTTGTCCTCTACGTCCTTGATTTTCTTTAGACCTATTCATTCTTATAGTATGTAGTTCAGTTAATTCATATATCATACTAAAAACCCCATCTCCATTATTTTCATCATTGATCTTTGAGAACAGACTCAAAAAAGTCATATTGTTTATAGAGATATATGTCTTCTTCTACTACAACCCTCCATGATATTGCATTAGTCATGTAGACTAATTTAACAATTGTGTTCTTACAAGAGCAATTTGAAGTGATGTGGCAAAGCTTGTTGCAAATATAGTAAATTATAGTTTTGGATCGAGGCTTGGAATACTTGCACTTGCAAAGGTAAGTGTGTTCGGAGCATGAAAATGATGATGATTAAAGGATCACTTACAAAAAAATGAGTTTGTATTTTTTGTGAGAGTAATGCTTGTGAGTAAAGGGCTAGCAACCAAAGGGGCCAGTTTAAGGAAAGTAAGGATCACGAGACTTGTTTTATTGCTTAGTAAAATTTTGAATATATTTGTTCTGATTGATGAAATGAATTATTTCAATTTGAGCCATATCAATGAGATGAATCAAAGAACAAGTAGCAATAATTGTTGGTGTAATAGGGATATTACCTAGCTACTTCCACTATTAGGTCATTTTTATGCCTTATCATTTAAGTTTACTTAAGGTATACAAATCTCTCTCTAAAAATGATAGAGAAAATCCCCCCTTAAATACGCCACTGCTTCTAAAAACAATCAGAACATTAATGGTCATAGAGAAAATCAGTGCAGATCTAGAAACAATCAGAACATTACATAGATTTTATGCCTCACCATTAAATAAAATTCTCTCTCCCAACGATAGAGAAAATCCCCCCTTAAATATGCCACTGCTTCTAAAAACAATCAGAACATTAATGGTCATAGAGAAAATCAGTGCAGATCTAGAAACAATCAGAACATTACATAGATTTTATGCCTTATCATTTAAGTTTACTTAAGGTATACATAGGATACTTATCACTTTATGTCTCATATCATAAGATTAAGATACTTTCATAATCTTATGATATCCTACATGTCTCATCTTGACCTATATAATCAAGGGGTTCTATTTATAATCTCATTCATTCATATTGTAAACTTGCATTCATTGATAGGAATATAGTTTATTTGTGTCATATTGATCTTCTCATTTTGTTGTGCTTTCCATTAGACCTCTAGATCTTGGGTGGCTATCTCCGTAGTCAAATCTTAAAATATTTACCTTTCTAGATTCTATAAAAGAAATGGTTTTATCAAGAATATCATATGGAATAGCTTCCAAATATTTGCATTTGATAACAATATTGTGAGAGCATTTTGCTTTATAGGAAAATAATCTAAACTAGACGTTTTTTTTCAACCTAAGACAAAACAAAGTAAGGTAGTACAATATTCACTTTCTCTAAATTAAGATTTTTTGGAAAAATTTTCCAAAAAAATCTCTAAATTAGTCACATAAACATACTTTCTCACTATCTTCCCCTCCATATAACCCCTTGGATCAAATAAGGGTATAATTCTGAATGCTCTCAAGTTATACATAGTAATATCTTTGTCACATTGTTTTAAGTTTCATATCTCATGGCAGTGGTTACTCTTGTCATATGATTGCTATTGTGTAGATGGGTCCTTGAGCCCTGGTTTAATCCCATTTATTTTATCTATATCAAATATATTCTTGGCATCCTCACTCAATGGCGATCAAGCTCTCCCTACCCAAATTAACCTATCTCTAAATTTGGAAAATGGGTGCAGAAGTTTGAGTATGAGTACTCTTCGGTTATTTGCCATGCTTGTTAAAGATTGAATGAAACAAACTCTTGTTCATGGATCACCTTCTTAGCCTCCTATGGAAGTCATTCTTTGTGTGGTCTACCATGACCATAATCAAGGTCTTAATAAATGTATTAGATACTCTCTATTATCAATAAGAGAGTTATCATAATATAGTCGTTGCGAGTGGTTACAAATAAGATTATTGGGTCCATAGTTCCCACTTGGTTTGTACTTAGAAACATTATCATTTCTTAGTTGTATGGAAACTACAAATTCATGCATCTAGCCAACAATACACACTAGCTATTATATGATTCCACTAATGAGAAAATCCTAGTCAATCTTATAGTTTGTGGAATTAGTCATGTCCCTCATATAGAATATCTATATATGGAGTATTCTTGCCTATAGATTACCTATTATTTTGCTTAATAATGTGATTATTTCACATACATCATAAAAGTGCCCTTCTAATATGTTTGTGCATCAATCTTGAAACCATATTTTTATTAACCAACCAATGATAAGAATTATCTTAAACATGCCTCTATATTTGAATCCCACTAGCTTTGATAATCAACCATAATAACCTTAACAATGCATCGATGCAACAATGCCTAATAAATCATCAATATTCTTAGGTGAATCTAGCCAAAGCCAACCCAGCAAATCCACTAATCTCCCTTGCATCCCAATCATAAAATTTTATGGTTGTTGGAACAAGCTTGGGAGATTTAGTTCTTCCTTTGCAAATCAACATACCCTATTTTGGTTTCCCAAATATTTACTAAATAACTTTGAAGATAAATTGGGAAGAGAATCCATCATATAGATATTTCTTTTCAACAGCCTTAGAGGACATTGTTTTGTCTATCATTTATTATAATAGCTAATACCCAATTTTTTTATAAGATAACAAGCAAAACCTCCTCTTCACAAACTATGTTTTCCTTAATAATCCAAAAATGAAAAAAGGAACCCACATAAAAATTACTTACTCCCTACCATGAAGGCAAAAGAACATCCAATTTAAAGATAGATGTACCAAAAGGAAAGAAATATCACCTCAAAATTTGTCTTGAACTTAAACATTGAATCTATACACACGAGAATCCCCTTAATAACTCTCTCACAACTTTCAATGCTAGAAGAATGAGTGTTTTCACAAGACTTTCATACTAAGATATTTATATCAAGATTCACTTGCATAGTTTTAGAGTCAAGCTGACCCATTCTCATGAGTAGTTTACATGAACCCCTCATAAGAATGGATCAATTAGTACTCAATTCATCAAAGTGATGCTCATAGTATTATTGAAAAATTGTATTATTGTTCCAAATTTTGTGGATATTTAGGAGACACAAATAAAATATAAATGTAATCATTCCATATTTTTGTAGGAGATATTGAAATGAGACTAATAGGAAGAGTAGTAAACATGAGTCACAATGAGCACTTTAGAATAAATCTAAACATTATAAGGAAGAGTAGCTTGGAAAAATAGAAGCGTAATTTATTTTCCAATATGCAAGATTATTACTTGGGAAAGAATCTTGAAAGAGAATTGAAAAGATTCCTTGAGCTAACATTGTCTCACTTATCCAAAATTATGAGGAAGGATTCATTAATGAAATGGTCATTAACAAGATGGAGAGAATAATAATTAGGAAGAGATAGATTTCACATGCTACTAGGTGACTAGATTGGAGAGAAACTAGAGGCAAATAATTTAGCTTGGCCATGACACAAAGTCTTAGAATAGATGCCAACCTTGGTGAATGGAATGAAAATCCCAAACAATTAATGAGTGGTGAGATAATTAGAGGCATGCATCTATAAATTTTGTTTTGAATATATATAAAATAAAGAAAAAATGGGACTAAAACCAAGGGAAATTCACATGGAAAGGATATGATGAAAATCAAAATAAATAGTTTGAAGATAATATTAGTTACTTAAAGGATTTTCCACTTCATTATTTGGTACATCATAACTATTTTGACAAATTTTGAAACCATTAGAGATACCTTTTACTTCTGTAGATGAGGCATTCATTCATGTTGAAGTTGTGATAGCTTATTTGCCTCTTTATAGACAACAAATTATCCATACGAATTATATATATACTTGTAACCTCCATCCCAAACCAGTTATTTCACTCCTCTTCCTTTGTGTACCTCTTTTATTCTTCCATTACCTCTTCATTTACCTAAATTCAATCCAAAACATAGTGTATATAGCATCAAAAAAATTCCATATTTGATTAATATTATCCACAACATATGGAAAAGACAAATACCACACTGTGTCATCAACCAAAAATAATTTACTTACATATTCAAAGAGTTCAATAATGGAGAAACATCCATGCGGTGCTCTACACATGTCCTTGAAGGTTCAAGAAATACTTATCCTCTATTGGTCCAAACTTTAAATCACTTTCCATGCATGAAAATAATTGCAACCATACACAATTTCCCACCCAATGGATTCTCTCAAACTAGTTTACTATCTTAACATAGGGTCAAGGAAAAGTGGGCCAAAATAGGAATCCAAGTGTCTTAAAAGCCTTCAAGACCATAGTGGTGAGGATTGAATTTCTTTCTTTAGTGGTATCTTTCTATAGATTAATTAGTTGGGGATTGTATTAGGACCTTTTCCTAATTAAAAATAATAATATAAAGATTACATCCCTAAATATTGCATTCATAATAGAATAAATTTATGCAATATTAAGACTATATTCATAATAGATTTATAGTGATGAATAAAGAAATATTTAAGATTATGAAAAAATTGATGTTTTCTTTCTCCCAATCATCATTGGATATTGGGTGATCTTTGAGGCATTATGTCAAATAGTTCATGTGCCTTATCTAAGCTTACATATTTTGCATGCATGTGCACCTGGGCAGTTGCACTACAACATCTATACTCACTAATCACATTTGGTTGGAAGTTTCTAAATCCATTTCAAACACATCTTGTGCATATCTTGCAATCTATGCTAACAGTGATTGTCTTTAATGGCTTCATTGTGTGCCTAATTGATTGGCTCTTCACTCCTAAGTCCTTCAAAAGTCTTTACTGGCTTCATTGAGTCCTTTTGTCTTCCAAATTCACCTGCACCAACTTGAATTCTCCTTCAATGCTTGATTGTCTGTTCACTTGGAATTGAATTGATTTTATAACTAAGAGATCACTTGATTTTATATGTCTTGAAAGCATTTTATCCCGATGGCTTTAAATTAAAGTACTTTCTCTTCTATCTAGTATTGGTGGAGCAGATCCTTTTATGATATGTAAGTTGAGAATATTTTATGAAAGGTCCCTAAATGAATACACTTTAAACTGATTTTAATATACCTTGAAGTGTGCAATATGGAAGGTTTGTATTCTTAATCTCCTGCCCATTTCTTAATTTAAAAGATGATATCTTTATTAAATATCCTTATTAACTTGATTTCTCCTTCAATTCTTGATGAATGCTTGATTGCATGTTCACTTGGAATTGAATTGATTTTATAATTAAGAGATCACTTGAATTGTAGGTAAACCCCTTCAAATGATAGGGTAGGCTTCCTTTTATACCTAATATATGTCTTAAAAGCATTTTATTGTGATGGCTTTAAATTAAAGTACTTTCTCTTCTATCTGGTATTGATGGAGCAGAGGTTGCATTGCATCATCCTAGGATACATATTTCCACAGACACAACACAAGTTAAATGTATCCTAGGTCAATGCAAAGAAACCTCTGCTCTAGGGATCACCAAAAAATAGAGAAAGAACTTTAATTTAATGCCATCAGGATAAAAGTCTTTAATCAAGATAGATAAAATTTGAGTTTGATTGTCATCATTTACTTTGCCAAATTCTTCACACATAACTCCTGAATCAATTTCCTACTCACAAGAATTTTATTATGTCTCAAATATAGGGAAACAGAAGGCTTCAAATAGTAAACTTGAACATGCAACTAAATCCATTGACTAACCAGAAGAACAAAATTAAGAAATGGTTTGATCATCTGAGAGATGTTGTAGACTTGCAACTCACCAGCTAAGTTTTTGCGGGTAAGAATTTTTTTTGTTTTGGTTATGGTTGTGGTGTTTATATGGAGCTTTTTACAAATTTATATCTTTTTTCACTATTTAATGGTTTATGGGTTTGTAATGGTAATTTAATGTTCTTTCATATTTTTGTATATATTGTTTATAATAGCCTATTATATTGATTTGTTCTATTATGCATAATGGTGTGGGTCAGACGGCTTTGTCGTCGGTGCATGAAAGCATTGAACGAGATCTACTTTTAAAAATTACATGAAACATTTTTAATTAATTTGATTCAGTGTTATTTGCAAAAAATGATTATCAATGATGTTTCCTTTCTCCAAGAATTGTCTACGACCTTTCTATCAGATACTATGTAACATCGAATGACTAAATCTTTTCATTACAAATGCTTATTTTATTTAATTATTATCTCAGCGTGAATTAAAATTTATATATGTACGGAAGAAGAACATACAAGTTCAAGAGTCATGTGCAAGCAAATTTCCTAAAAGAAAACAAGCAGGCATTATCTTGAATGATATGGAAACAAGCTCATCAACTGCCTAGAAGAGAGCAATTGGAGAATGGTAGAGGAAAGTGTTTAAGGGTGATAAATAGATAGATAGTATGCAATACAAACAAAAAATGTCTAGAGTGTCTGATGTGACGTCTCTAATTTATGTCCAGAGGGTCTAACTGGTTTTGGAGTTCCTGCGAAACCTATTGGGCCATGCTTGGAGGAAATCAATGTGTTCATGCAAGGAGCACCTTTTTTCTATTATGAGAATGATACTTTTGCACCTAGGGATATTTGGAAGTCAATATCCAAAAATTTCTATAGTGTGGAACAAGAGTTGGCGGACTCAAAGTATAATTGTTAGCTTTCAGAAGACCAAGAGGTTATGTACACAATCTCCCAATAGAAGAGCGACCACAAGAATTACCTCTCCCCCTAATGACTATTCAGGAAGCACTTCCTCAAACAAAGGACTATTGGCCTCCATGGGATTAAAGAAAAAAATTAAAGCATAGACTCTAGACGATGTGGTGGTGTCCTTCGTGAAGAACTCTACACTATAATTGAAAATTCATGAGGGAAACTGCAAGATAGTGAAGAGAAATACAATCTTGAAAAGTGGGAAGAATGGATCTTGGTTTGGGTGGGGCCAAGTCAGGTGGCTCCTCTAGAGGTTGAGGAGATAGAAATCATATTAGGATTTGAAAAAGATCACACTCGTGGAACTTCATGTCCGAGTGATCGATTGCGGTGTTTGAGTAATGCATTCCAAATAGATACAGTTGCATTCCAAATAGATACCGTTGCATGCCATCAAGACTGTATCTATTTGGAATGCAATTGTATCTATTTGGAATGCATTACCCAAACACCGCAATCAATCACTCACACACAAAGTTCCACGAGTGTGATCTTTTTCAAATCTTAATATGATTTCTATCTTGTCAACCTCTAGAGGAGCCACCTAACTTGGCCCCACCCAAACCAAGATCCATTCTTCCCACTTTTCAAGATTGTATTTCTCTTCACTATTTTGCAGTTTCCCTTGTGAATTTTCAATTATAGTGTAGAGTTATTCACGGAGGACACCACCACATCGTCTAGAGTCTATGCTTTAATTTTTTTCTTTAATCCCATGGAGGCCAATAGTCCTTTGTTTGAGGAAGTGCTTCCTGAATAGTCATTAGGGGGAGAGGTAATTCTTGTGGTCACTCTTCTATTGGGAGATTGTGTACATAACCTCTTGGTCTTCTAAAAGCTAACAATTATACTTCGAGTCTGCCAACTCTTGTTCCACACTATAGAAATTTTTGGATATTGACTTCCAAATATCCCTAGGTGCAAAAGTATCATTCTCATAATAGAAAAAAGGTGCTCCTTGCATGAACACATTGATTTCCTCCAAGCATGGCCCAGTAGGTTTCACAGGAACTCCAAAACTAGTTAGACCCTCCGGACATAAATTAGAGATGTCACATCAGACACTCCAGACATTGTTTGCTTGTATTGCATACTATCTATCTATTTATCACCCTTAAACACTTTCCTCTGCCATTCTCCAATTGCTCTCTTCTAGGTAGCAGATGAGCTTGTTTCCATGTCATTCAAGATAATGTCTGCTTGCTTTCTTTTAGGAAATTTGCATGCAAGAGACTCTTCAACTTGTATGTTCTGCTTCCATACAGATATAAATTTTAATTCACACTGAGATAATACTTAAATTAAATAAGCAATTGTAAAGAAAAAATTTAGTCATTTGATGTTACATATTATCTGACGGAAAGGTCCTAGAAAATTCTTGGAGAAAGGAAACATCATTGATAATCATTTTTTGCAAATAACACTGAATCAAATAAATTAAAAATGTTTCATGTAGTTTTTAAAACTAGAACTCGTTCAATGCTTTCATGCACCAATGGCAAAGCCGTTTGACCCACATCATCTCTCATTGTCAGAATTCCAATGACCACCAATGAAATGCCTGACAAGGATTATTTTCATCCCACGGCACTCCTCTATCAGAATTTTATACTTTGGTGTCAGAATTCCGACGACAGCTCGAGATGGAAATGGTATTCATTGGCGGAATGAGCATGCATGGTCGCCATCAGAAAGGTTGTGGTAATGTCAAAATTGCGACGACCACGAGGATAGTCAGAACTTCCAACACAAAGTTTTCAACGGCCATTTTTCTCGGTAGGGTGATGAAATGTGGTCAGAAATCCGATGAATGGCCATCGAAATCTTGACCCAAATCTACTAGTGACAAATGCAAGAAATAGTCTAACTGCCTCAATTCCACCTACTGGTGCAAAGATTTCATTATAATTTATTCCTTCTTTTTGTGAATAACCTTTACAAACTAATCTTGCTTTGTTCCTGATTACTTCTCCATCTTCATTAAGTTTATTTCTATATACCCATTTAATTCCAATTACATTTTTTTCTTTAGGATGGGAACTAATGTCCAAGTATTATTCTTTTCAATTTGTTCTAATTCATCTTCCATTGCTTTTATCCAATTTTCATCCTAACATGCTTCAATAATAGATGATGGTCCAACTTGAGAAATTAAACATACCTCTTCATTTGCTAATCTTCCTCTAGTCATAACACCTTGATTCTTATTTCCAATTATCTAATTCTTTGAATAATTCAATCTTACATACCTGGGTTGGTTATGATTTACATTCACAGGTTGTTGTTCTTCAGTCATAGTTGAGTTCTCTGATGATGTCGGTGTGACTGGATCTTCACTCTGTACCAGTGCAATCTATGTCAGTTGATCTATGATCATTTAAACTGTCGATTCTACAAATATTGAATCTCCTCTAAAATGTTCATATATCTTCATATTAGTACTCTCAATGATTTTTTGTAACCTTTTATTATAACATATATATATCCCTTACTTCTAGAAGAATAACCAAGAAATATTCCTTCATCACTTCTAGGATCAAATTTGTCAATATACTCATCTCTTCTAATATAACATTTGCTTCCAAATATTCTAAAGTACTTAAGAGTAGGAGTATGACCAAACAATAGTTCATAAGGGATCTTACCATTTTCACTTTTGACGTAAACTCTGTTGAAAGTATAAATCGTTGTATTCACTACTTCTCTCCAGTACACATGAGGTAGATTTGCTTTCATCAACATGGCTCTTGTTGTATCTAGAATAGTTTGGTTCTTGCTTTCCACAACTCCATTCTACTGGGATGTCTAGGATGCTTATATTTCTCTTTTGATTCTATTCACTTCACAGAATGCATTAAATTCTCTAGATATAAATTCTCCTCCTTGATCTAATCTCAAACATTTGATTTTCTTGTCGGTTTCATTCTCTACCATTGCCTTGTATATCTTGAATCTTCCAAAAGCTTCTGATTTCTCCCTAAGAAAAGTAACCCAACACATTCTAGAATAATTATTAATTATTAGCATAAAGTATTTATCACCTTGTAGACTTCTTGTACTTGTTGGACCACATAAATCAGTATGAATTAAATGAAGAATATTATTGGATTTCTCAGCAATTCTTTTAAATGTTGTTCTAACTTGCTTTCCCATTTGATATTCCTTACATATCGGATTATGAGGTTTCACAATCTCAGGTAAATCCCTTACTTCCTTAATTCAACTGATCTTTATAATGTAATTATAATTCACATGACAGAGTCTTTTGTGCCATAACCAACTTTCATCAATGTGTGCAATCAAACATGTCTTATCACTGGTATTCAAATGAAAGATATTACCTTTAGTCTGATTACCGGTTGCAATCTCCAATCTAGTTATGTTTATGATTTTGTATTTTCCATTCTTGAATTGTAATTGAAATCCTTTTTCCACTAACTCACCAGTACTCAAAAGATTATGCTTTAAACCTTCTACATAATAAACAGTGTTAGTATTATGCTTACCATCCAAAGATATAGTGCCTCTTCCTTTGATTAATAAGGCTTTATCATTGCCAAACCTTACTAGACCTCCATGAATTAATTGAAATGATAAGAATTTTCTTTTATCACCAGTCATATGATGTGAGCATCCACTATCTATTATCCATTCATCTTTTTCTTCATTTTTTGCTACGAGTGCCTGCTCTACTAGTTTGACAATAGGTGTCGGTTGATCTTCTTTTATTGCAATAAAAGCCCATCCACTATCTATTGGATCTTTATTTGAATCATCTATAACACCTTCATCTACATAGTAGCATGACTTAACTCTTTTTTTCTTAAATCTATATCTTTGATATTCAGGGTTAGGCTTTTTTTTTTTTTTGATTCCTCCCTTAATCTTCCATGTCTATCAAGACACCTAGAAGCCATATGACCAACCTTATTGCACTTAAAACATTTGAAAGGTGCTTTACCTTCATACTTACTTCCTATTGTTCCTTTAGGCATCTTCCTTGCAAATAGTGCTTCAAGTTCTTCAATTTCTTCATTTTCCCTTCTCATATCTTCAAGTTCTTTTGCATAAAGTACTTTCCAATCAATTTTGTCATATGATGATAATGTTGATGCTGATGATGATGCTTTGAAAGCTAACTCAGTCTTGACTGTAGCAATAGGACCAAATTCTTCAAGCTCAAATGTTGAAAGTTTTCCAACCAAAGTATCTCTAGAAACTTACATATTAGGTATTGTTCTCAACTCATTAATAGCAGTCACTTTCATTTTGTAAGTCGGTGATAAAGATCTTAAAACTTTAGACATAATTTCATCTTCACGTAAGGATCCTCCACAACATTGTATTCCTTAAATAATTTCATTAACTCTTTCCATAAATGTAGAAATTCTTTCATCTTCTTCCATTTTTAAATTTTCACACCTGACCCAGTAACATTCTAATTTTGCAATTTTCACAATGGTATCTCCGTTATTTAATGTTTCTAGTTTATCCAAAATAGCTTTAGTAATAGATTGGTCTGATAATCCCATGATTTGTTGATTTGATAATGTGCTCAGAAGTGCTTCTCTTGCTTTGCAATCATTCTCCAAGTCCTTAGCCAATGTTGGTGGATGAGGTTTATTCGGAGTAGGACCAACATAGCCATTCTTAGTAACATCTCATATATCTCTTCCAATGTAGTTCAAATGTGTTTCCATTCTGATCTTCCATATACCATAGTTCCATCAAGTTTCAGACTATCCTTCCTGAAAATATTTGTTGTCGTAGGATCTCCTCAAGTTGTTAGGCTTCTACATAAAGAGGAATTAGGTCTGATACCAATTGTTAGGAACTGGAAGGACAATTGGAAGGGGTGGGTGAATCAATTGTCAATTAGTTGTTAGTAATTTATAAATCAAATGCAAATTATTCCAACTTAAACTTAGTGTCGGTAAACCAAAGTTAAATGTTGATAAAATAGATTAACAGTAATAGCAGTACCAGTTTAACTTAATGCATAAAACAGAAAGAGAAATAACATCCACAACACATGACAGAGATTTTGATGTGGAAACTCAATAAGGGGAAAAACCATGATGGGAAACCTTACCCACAATCAGATGATACTACTATGGATATTAAGCATATACAAATGGGGTCTGCACATGCAGAAAGGCCAACTGCCTAGAGCTCACTACTCAATCACAAAATTGGAGTCACACTGACTACAATTGGATGGTTAAATCCAATAATAATGTACTACTCAAAATAGCATCTGCAATGTTGGATTTCATACTGGTTTAAGCTCTAAACATGAGCGTCAAACACTTTCATAACCTTCCTTCAAAATTCAATTAATTTCTACATGATTTGCACAAGGATCTTCTTATTGATAACTCAATGATGAACGAATAGTACTAACCTAGTACTGAGAAGGGGGGTGAATCAGTATAGACAAAAGCATAGTCCTAAACCGGTTTGACAACAAACACTTCAAATGACTGGCAAGCAGTGACACCCATTTGAAACAGAGTGCAACCGGTATCACTAAGAATGACTGAGACAAGCACTAACCGGTTACTCACTTAGTTTTTCACTAAACTCAAGACTACACTACCATTTCACCCTTATTCATAAACAGGTAATCTATTATCAGACCATAATAACAGCTAGTTCAACATGTTTTATTGATAGGCATAAAACACAGAACCATCATATGCTTGACAGACAATAGGAAAGCATCACAAGATAAAAGCATCACACATGACATACATATTTTACATGTGGAAACCCAACTGGGAAAAACCATGGTGGGGATGAATACCCACAAGCTATTTTTTGAACTCTTTAGAAGTCCGCTCTGTTAGGAGCCTTGTTTGGTTAAAGACATTACAATAGGTTCTTCTAAGAACCAATCCTATTAAAGATCACCCAGCTAAGGGATGGCTACAATACCTGGTTAAGGGTTAAACCCTATTAAAGGTTACCTTGCTAGAGGATTTCAAGAACTCAATAGCTAAAGGATTTTTAACTCAATAGCTTTGAATTACCCTATTAAAGGATTTACAGCAAGCCAGTTAAGGCTACCCTGTTAAGGGATTTTCCAACTATTGAGGTGGTTAGAGATCAATAGGTATTACAATGATCTGGTAACAGCACTCAATGCCAATGTAGATCCACTTAAGCTTCTCTTCACCTTCTACACTTACACTCTGCAGGTATCACTTCTCTTATTTTTGGTCTGGCAAGAATCATGTATCCCTTCTCTTAGATACACACACACAACTTTTGCCAACAACCTCAGAAAGAGACACAACATCAACCTTATAGGAAAATAGATAGGTCAGTAGCATAAACCCTAAACCCTAAACCTGATAGGTTGAGGAATTCAAATGGTTCAATCCTGACCATTGAAAACACTTCATTAATTGCAATAGTCTTGATCCAATCTCAAGACATTCTCCATCATCCATTTTCACCAATTTCATGGCAGCTGATAACCCATCACACATTATCACCATTTTACAGACTTTGCACATTCGTGAGGTAGATAGGAACAATCTCCTTCATGCAAGATCCTTCACGCGCACAAGGTTGATGTGGCAACATGATCTATTCTTCATTACAATGCTAACTCATCACACAATATCGCTGGTTGAGCCACACAGGCTTGAAGCACTTCAATCAGAAACTCTGAAGTTGAGACTACCAACTGGTAGTCATACAATGCTTCCATGTGTCGGTTCCCATAACCATATGTCAGTTCACCTTGAACAAGCATGCCACTTCACTTTGGCACAAATGTCGGTTCATAGTGTTATGCCAGTTCTCACCTCTTTAGCACATTGACATCAATGACAACATACAATGTCATTATGTCCTCATACCGGTTCACATAATGCCAACAATCTCCCCCTTTGGCATTGATGGCAATATACAAAGATATCTCTCTGCTTCACATCTTCTCCCCCAATTTTTGCAGATATCTTCTCTACTTCACATCTTCTAACCCTTTGACAACAATGCAAAAGTGGAGGCATAGGCTTCCCTATTCCATTATGCTGCTCCCCCTGAGGAGTAGCATCCTTCAACACATCAATCCAAAATAATTTTGACTATGAACTACCTAACTGATGTGGAGCATATGCTTTTAGTTTACTTCCTAAAGGGGCAACACCCCTAATTCACCTCTTAAGTGCATAAATGTAGTCTTTGGAAGAGGCTTGGTGAATATGTCTGCTAACTGCTCCTTACTGGAAACATGTTCCAGTGCAATCTCTTTGTTCTGAACCTTTTCCCTTAAGAAATGATACTTAAGCTCAAAGTGCTTGGTTCTAGAATGTAAAACTAGATTCTTGGAGATATTAATTGCACTAGTATTGTCACAAAATATACTTACCAGTTCAGATACAAGAACTTTGGAGCCATTTAATACATGCTTCATTAAAATTGTCTAAGTGCAGTTCATGAAAGCTACAACTTACTCTACTTCCACTGTAGACTGAGAGATACAACTCTTCTTCTTACTCATCCATGAGACCAGTCTACCACCAAGAAAGAATGTACCACCGGTTGTGCTCTTCGGATCATCTATATTACCAGCCCAATCAGCATCTGTGAACACTTTCAAGTTGAAATCCTTGCTATATGGATACCACAATCCATAGTCAGCAGTTCCCTTCAGATATTTAGGAATCCGCTTAACTGCAACCAAGTGGGATTCTCTTGGGATTTTCTAGAACCTTGCAATAATGCCAACTACATGTGCAATATCTAGTCTACTATGCACTACATAATGCAATTTACCAATCATTGATCGGTATTCCTTCTCATCAACCAATATTGAGTCATCCTCTTTGGATAGTTTACAACCAGTCACCATCGGTGTACCAACCGGTTTGCTATCTTCCATGCCAAAGGTCTTCAACACCTCTTTGACATACTTGGACTGAGTGATAAAGATTCCATCCTTCATCTATTGGATCTACAGTCCAATGAAGAATTTAATCTCCCATATGAGTGACATTTCAAACTCTTTCTTCATCTCATCTGCAAACTCATGACTCATCTTGTCATCTCCACTAGAGATAATTTCATCAACAAATACCTCACAAATTAGGATTTGATCTCCTTCAGACTTCATGTAGATATTGCTATCTTCACTTGTTCTCTCAAATCCAATCTTCACAAGATGGGAATGCAGACATTCATAGCATGCCCTAGGTGCCTGCTTTAGTCCATATAAGGCTTTATGTAGCCTACATACCATGTCACTGTCTTCAGATAGGGAAAACCCATTTGGTTGCTCAATATACACCTCCTCTTCAAGTAAACCATTTAGGAATGTAGATTTTACATCCATTTGATATACTTTGAAACCTTTAAAAGCTGCATATGCGAGAAGCATATGGACCCCTTCCAATCTGGCTACAGGAGAAAAGGTTTTTCCATAGTCTTCTCCTTCTTCTTGAGCATATCCTTTGCATACCAATCTAGCTTTGTTTCTAATCATTGTGCCATCCTCATTCAGCTTATTTCTAAAGACCCATTTGGTACCAATGACATTTTTATGCTCCAGTCTGGGTACCAAAGACCATGTACCATTTTTCTCTATCTGGTCAAGTTCCTCTTCCATTGCCTTGATCCAGTCTTCATCTTTATGTGCCTCTTTGAATGTTTTAGGCTCAAATTCAGAGATTATACATGAGTTTTCTCTAACCTTTCTTCTTGTAAGGATTCTTGCATCCTTATCTCCTATGATCTTCTTAGGATCATGATTTAGCTTAACATACTGAGGAATGGTCTTGATAGATTCCTCTTGCTTTTCTTCTTCATCCTCATCTCCATCAGTATCAACATCTACATTTGCCAGTGTAGGAACATTGTGATTGGTACTCAGTTGGCTATCAACCAGTTCCTAGAAGGTTGCAACTGGTTTGTCTACTGCTTGCTCACTACTAGTTTCCTCAATTTTCTCAGAGGTTTCATCAACTCTTACATTGATGCTTTCCATAATTCTCTGAGTCCTATTGTTGAAGCACTTGAGAGCTTTGCTCTTGGTGGAATATCCTAGGAATATTCCCTCATCACATTTCACATCAAATTTGCTCTGGTGTTCACTCCTCTTGATGTAACATTTACTACCAAACACTCTAAAGTAGCTGACCACAGGTGTCTTACCGATCCAATACTCATAAGGAGTTTTATCCTTACCTTTCTTGATGAGTACCTGGTTCATTATGTAGATTGCAGTGCTCACCGCTTCTCTCCAAAAGGTATGAGCTACCTTTCCTTGAATCAACATGGTTCTAGCTACTTCAACCATAGTCCGGTTATTCCTCTCTACTAGGCCATTCTACTATGGAGTCTGGGGGGTAGACAATTGCCTCTTGATGCCATGTTCTTCACAGTACTTGTTGAATTCATTGGAAGTGAATTCCCCTCCTTGATCAGTTCTTAGGCACTTGATCCTTTTACCACTTTCCTTCTCCACTAATGCTCTGAAAGCTTTGAACTTTACAAAGGCTTCAGACTTGTCTTTCAAGAATGTGACCCACATCATTCTTGAGCAGTCATTAGTGAGAATCATGAAGTACCTATCACCCTGCACACTTATAGTTTTCATAGGACCACACAAATCAGTATGCATAAGGTCAAGAAAGTTGTCAGCAGTGAAAGATTTACCTTTAAAGGTTGAGGAAGACATTTTCCTCAATTGACACTCTCTGCACAAGGTATTAACCAGTTTTCTTAGAACCAGCAACCCTCTAACTACCTTTATCTTACTAGCCTTCACAATGTTATCAAAGTTTACATGGCAGACTCTCCTATGCCATATCCATCTATCATCAAATTTAGCTATAAGACATGTGCTTATATTTGCATTCAACTAAAATAGGTTACCTTTGGTTCACATGCTGGTGGCCACAAATTCACCATTCTTTCCTTTGATTCTACAAACTCCATTATTGAATTCTAGAGTGAGGCCACTATCATTCAGCAGGGCAACACTCAAAAGGTTGTGTCTAAGACCATCAACCCAATACACATTGTCAGCACTACTCTTTCCATTCAGAGAGATGGACCCTCTACATTTGACCATGCATGGTGCATCATTGCCAAAGCGAACCACACCACCATCATACTCCTCTTATGATAGAAACTTGCTCCGGTCACTAGTCATATGGTGAGAACAGCCACTGTCAATGATCCACTCATTGGAATTATCAAACCGGGAGACAAGAGCCTTCTTGTCTGACACATCTTCCTTGATAGAAACAAACACAATATCTTCATTTTCTTCATCCTCTAATTCTTCATCTGTGACACCTTCATCAACTGTCACAAAACAATTTCTCTAGTTTCCTCCTTTGCATTTCTTGAACCTTTCCAGTTTGTCCTTGTTTTCACTAATAGGATAGTTTACAGAAATATGTCCTATCCGGTTACAAGAGAAGCATTTCAAAGGTAGCTTACCTCTATATTTGTCGGTTCCTTTTGGAAGTTTCCTGGAAAGGAGAGCTTCAAATGCCATCAGAATCTCCTCATCATCCATTTCTCTTCCCTATCTTGGTTCACCACTAGTGCTAGCTTCTTTTCCTTTTCTGGATGGTACTGTAGAAGCTTTAAAAGCTGATTCAGTCTTTTGAACACTGCCATCAAAACTATTTAGCTCATAGGCTGTCAACTTTGAAATGATGGAATCTAGGGATACCTTAGTCTTGTCTATTGATCTTAGCTCTTGAATAGCAACAACACTTAATGCATAGATTGACAATAGGGATCTTAGGACTTTGCTTACCATAGTGACATCTTCTATTTTACCACCTGCACTCTTGATATCTCCAACAATAGTTTTGATTCTTATTCAATACTATTGAATGGTCTCACCTTCAACCATCCACATAACTTCAAACTTCCCTCTAAGGCTTTCTTCCTTAGCCTGTTCTACATGTTCATCACTACCATAGATATTTTCAAGAGTATCCCATACCTCTTTGGGATTTACCTTATCCTAAACATCAATAAACTCAATGTCAGATAAACTACTAATTAGGGCTTCCATGACTTGCCCATTCTCCTACATCTCTCTCTTTTGGTCATCGGTAAGGGTACTGGTAGGAGCAACATGGACAGTCTCAACATAGCTCAAGTGTTGAGCACCCATGCTTCTGATGAATATCTTTATTCTATCTTTCCATATACTAAATTTTTCTCTGTTGAGCTTTGCACGTTCCCTCTTCATCATTAGACTGGGATCTTTACCTCAAGGAGTTAAGCTTATAGAACAGAGGACCTGGAGGATGCTCTGATACCAATTGATAACTCAATGATAAACAGATAGTACTAACCCAGTACTAAGAGGGGGGGTGAATCAGTACAGACAAAAGCACAGTCCTAAACTGGTTTGACAGCAGACACTTCAAATGACTGGCAAGCAGTGACACTAGTTTGAAACAGAGTGCAACCAATATCACTAAGAATGACTGAGACAAGCATTAACTGGTTACTCACTTAGCTTTTCACTCAACTCAAGACTACACTACCATTTCACCCTTATGCATAAACAAGTAATCTATTATCATATCATAATAATAGCTAGTTCAACATGTTTTATTGACAGACATAAAACACAGAACCATCATATGCTTGACACATAATAGGAAAGCATCACACATGACACACATATTTTTCACGTGGAAACCCAACTGGGAAAAACTACAGTGGGGATGAATACCCACAAGCTATTTTTTGAACTCTTTAGATGTTCACTCTATTAGTAGCCTTGTTCGATTAAAGACATTACAATAGGTTTTGCTAGGAACTGATCCTGTTAAAGATCGCCCAGTTAAGGGATGGCTACAATACCCAGTTAAGGGTTAAACCCTTTTAAAGGTTACCTTGTTAGAGGATTTCAAGAACTTGATAGCTAAAGGATTTCGAACTCAATAGCTTTGAATTACCCTGTTAAAGGATTTATAGCAAGCCGGTTAAGGCTACCCTGTTAAGGGATTTTCCAACTGTGGAGGTGGTTAGAGATCAACAGGTATTACAATGATCTGGTAAGAACACTCAATACCAATGCAAATCCGCTTAAGCTTCTCTTCACCTTTTGCACTTACACTTTGCAGGTATCACTTCTCTTCTTTTTGGTCTAGAAAGAATCATGTATCCTTTCTCTTGGATACACAGACACAACTTTTGCCAACAACCTTAGAAAGAGACACAACATCAACCTTATAGGAAAATAGATAGGTCGGTAGCATAAACCCTAAAACCTAAACCTGATAGGTTGAGGAATTCAAACGGTTCAATCTTGACCGTTGAGAACACTCCATTAATTGCAACAGTCTTGATCCAATCTCAAGACATTCTCCATCGTCCATTTTCACCGATTTCATGGCAGCTGATAACCCATCACACGTTATCACCATTTGATAGACTTGGCACATTCCTAAGGTAGATAGGAACAATCTCCTTCATGCAAGATCCTTCACGTGCACAAGGCTGAGATGTGGCAACATGATCTATTCTTCATTACAATGCTAACTCATCACACAATGTCATCGGTTGAGCCACATGGGCTTGAAGCACTTCAATCAGAAACCCTGAAGTTGAGACTACCAACCGGTAGTCATACAACACTTCCATGTGTCGATTCCCATAGCCATATGCTGGTTCACCTTGAACAAGCACACTGTTTCACTTTGGCACAAATGTCGGTTCACCATGTTATGCCGGTTCTCACCTCTTCAGCATATTGACATCAATGACAATATACAATGTCATTATGTCCTCATACCAGTTCACATAATGCCAACACCTATTTTCTCTCTTCAATATTCGCACACACTCATCATGATGATCTTCAATAAGATCTTACAATCCTTTATACATAACCTAAGACCTAAACATGAGGATGGCTCACTAAAGATATTATAATTAAATCAATTACAAATAAGTCTTGATGTGATACAATATGTTGGCTCAATATATTTACCAATCAATAGACCATTTCCAAAATTTGTTGTGTTGATCTGGAATAGATATCATGTACCGGTCCATAACCTAGACCTATATGTCAGTAAAGGCAAATTTTTCAACCCGATTAGACCAATAAGAAAAACCCCAAATCCAAACTTCCAATCCATGTCTTCGACATAGCCAGATGATCTCCAAGTTATCATCACTGTCGATAAACTATATAACCTGTTGGTGAACATATATTGGTGACTATGGATAAGGCAACATCCATGTCGATGAACACAATATATTGGTTCAACAATAAACCAATCTAACCATAGTGTCAAATCAACAATGTAGACTTCCAAGAAGATAAGTGTTGACATCAATGACAAAACCAATGCAACACATGACGAAGTGATCCATAATATCAACACTCAAACTGCAGATCAATTCGCCGATTAGGAAACCACACACTCAACTGATTTTAGCCAACTCTTGCCAGCAACTTTTACAAAATAACTTCATCAACCTTAAATACAAATCAATTAGGTTAGTAACACATCAAAAACCTAATTCTCTCATAGAGATTACAAAAAAATTGGTTCAACTATGAACATTGGATTTACATAGCAATTTGTACACATTCTTCAAGAAAATTCCAATCGCTCCATGATCACCACTTCATCGGACTTGTAACTCATCACGTGCTATGCATTAGATGCAATCCACTTTGCTCATTCCCTATGTTGTTCTCAAAATCTGATTCACTTTAAAATCCTTATAGTGATATGATAACTCTGTATGCAGAAGAGAGATTAAAGAGAAGGAAACTTTCAGGACAACATATGACAAGGTTTGATTGACCTTCTACACTTTGAACTTATCCAAAGTTCAAGCGGTTATACCTTTGTGAACTAAATTCACACTTTTAAAAGATAAATACACAGCAAACCAGACCAAAAACCAGTGGATCTAATCACCTTAAAACTAATTGAAACAAAGGAAAGAAAATTGTACTCATGTTTAGTATTGACCTACAAGATATGTAATAGACAACCTTGATCTACACAGGTGCCTTATCCAAGGTCACAAAGTCATCTAAGTTCAAGCAATACTTCCACAATCAAATATCTCTACATATTCCATCAGTTTGGCTTCTGTAGATCCTTATACATGCCTGACACACATAAGAATTTATTCATATCAAACTAAACTATGTTCATCAAAATTCAAAGTGTCCCACAAATAATTTATGGGTAGAAATGATTCCTGCATATTTACTTCCCCTCCTAAAGAGAAAAGCTAAGAAACATATCTACTAAAAGTTTCCTTACAACCCATATGCAAATGAAATAACCCTAGATTACTCAAAATGAAATAGTAAACACTTGCAAACATACTTGAAGACAACACAATGTTTAAACTCAAAACCAATGGTCTGTATACTGATATTTTCTTCAAAAAAGTTACAAAAACCTTCGAATATTCTCCACTAAACTTGGAAAAGCTTAGATAAATTTCTGCAGCGTTTTCTTAAAATTCCTTATGATCCCCTTTTCTACTATTCCTGGTATCGGTTTATAACAATATGGATGCACACATAGTTTCGGACTTTTCTAGGAGAGTTTGTTACAATCATTACTTCTTAAGAAGAAGATACAAAAACTTTTTACAAATGTGGTTACAAGTCCCTTTCAACATCTGCAGTTTCTTCCTCTTGTTGTTCTATTGTAACATTTTCTAACTGCTCCACATCAAGCATTGCATACTTTCTTGTCCATTCCTGATACACCTCATTAGCAGGCCATGAGAAGTTAATTACTTTTGCTTTTATCTTGGCTAACCTTTTCCAAGAAATCCTCATTTTATTGACCTCTGAATTCAGGAAACCATAATGAGATTTGATTTTCTCAATCTCTTCAATTGTTTTGACAAATATGGAGGCATCCTCTAATTTAACAATTCCTTTTATTCTCAGTGGCTATTTGGCTTCCAATTCCTTAAGCCATATTTGTTTGTCCTTTAATTGGGTTGGGCTGACAAAACCTCCTGGGAGTAATTCAAAAACTTGATCAATGTACTCTTTCTTGTACAAGTTGATCTTTCTATCTGCATTATCTACTCCTTTTGCCAACTTTACTAAATCCCTTGTCATATCATTTGTAGATTTAATAATAGGGTTAGCCCCTGCTTCATCATAGGATACACAAATTAGTTCTATATCCTGCTCTCTGGGTCTCCATTTATCAAAAATAGGCATTAAAGCAGTCTTATCCTCATTTAACTCATTCCACATTTCCAAATTCTTACTCATGTTGTTATGATAGTTCTGATACTTAATGTAAGTACAGATCCAATAGCCAACAAGATGAGAGGGGGAGGTGAATCATACAAACTTAATCTTCCATAAAAACATCAGATTCAACCTCAATAACATATACTTTAGTAATATAACCAAAACTGTCAAACATGCAAACTCAAAAGCATAGAAACATCATAAACCTCATAACACTAGATTTAACATGGAAACACAAATAGGGAAAAACCACTATGGGTTTTTGGACCCACTAAGAAATATACTCTTCTAGAGTATGCTCGGTTAAAAGAAAATCCTGTTAAAGATTATAAACACATTGCTAGATGTGACCCGATTAAGGGATTTCCCTTAGATCTGTTAGGATCTTCACCTTGTTAGAAGTGAACTTGTTAAAGGATTTCAAACACTCAATCAAAATGTCACCTTGCTAGAGGGTTTTATAAATAAGACTATTAAGTCCACTCGGTTAAGATATTTTCTGTCGCTTTCACAAAATAATAGTAATAAAAATCTATCTGCAACTTCACATCTAAAATGCTAAAGCAGATTCTTATTTGTTCAATACAATCTACATAGAACTAATCTTGTCCATCTGCTGGGCTTCTATACTCTGTTATTCAAATAGGTCTTCAAGCTTCTGTGCTCGGTAATCACTATGTAGCATCCCTATGCATACACTTTCCTACACACATTATTTATCAACAGTTTCTTATTTATAAACAATTAGCTAACCGCTTAATCTCCTTGATCACATTTCCCATGATCAATCATATCCATTAGATCTTCAATCTTGTCCAGGTTCAATGTATCTTTCAATCTGATTACGTTTTACCCCGCCTAGGAACTTGCATATATTTCTTGGAACTTGTGCCAGGGTATTGCAGTTCAATTTGCATTGTAGATCTTCATGCCGACTTTCCTTTTCCATAGATTCATTAACAAACTATATTTATGGCATACCAATCATTCAATCGGTTCCAGCTCATCAGCTTCCTTCATTAAATAATGCATGTAACCATTTAATGCATTCTATTATAGCTCGGTTACAACTTAGTAAATACTAAACTTCACTTGGTAGACATTTTGCCTTCATTAACCGATAGCAATAACCTTAGGGTTTACCGACTAGGTTCCTTAGGGTTTACCGACTAGGTTCTTTGCTTGATAACATAGTATAGTATTAACCTTTACAATTTACAACATATGTATGATGTTAAAACAATCTAAACATCATAATCTCATCATTGTCTAACTCGGTAATAGTTGCCCATTGAATACCTTATTCATCCCCTTATTCATCATATTTTTTCCTATGTCTTTTATCAACATCTTTATATTATTCAAATCATACTTCTCAAGATGTGGCAACATCATACTGAATTAGAAAATCAATTTCTTGACATCAATGACAAAATAATAATATCAAGACAGTAAACATCCTTAATCAGTTATCTCCATAATCATCAACAACCTTCTTAATATCCTTAGGAAATGCCAATAATCTTTCGTTGTCTGTTATAATGCTATATTGCCAACATTATACATTAGTGAAGACCCTATAGTGTCAGCAAGACTTAAAATTGTAGCCTTTACCTTCTCTTCATATTTCTTTGCATATAAGGCTGGAGCCTGTTTTAAATTCTCCAATTCATGGGGAGTGATCGCAATCAACTGAGAACTAGAAGGTGTTGGAGATGGTGGGAACTCAATAATGGGGCTGGTAGGTGGAGGTCTTGCAGGAGAAGATGAGATCATCAATGTTGAGGACTCACCTTGATGGTATTGTCTTGCCAACTGGCTTTGTAGCTCGGTGATGATGCTATCTTTACCCCTTACCTATTCCTTGGCACTGTTGTAAGCTTTCAAAATTGTCTCCAACTTAACTTGGAGATCTGCCTTTTCCTTAGCCTCTCTTTCTACTACTACAACACTTAACTTTGTAGTCTCTAGCACAGTGCTAGCAGCCTCCACTACCCGAGTGCTCTGCACTCTTTTCACTATCATTCCTCCAAGGTAACTTGACCCTGGGGTGTCCTTATTCCTCTTATTTTCATCTCTTTTAAGAGACCACATGACCAATGTAGCATTATCTTTATTGAAAGTGACTCCCTCCATACATTTGGTCTCTTTTCTTATTGCCTCTAAAACCAAGGCATCTACTATGTCTCATTCGGGGAGAATGAGTACCCCAGCCTATGCTACCATGTCTCTTCCTTGCTCAGGAGTGATGGTCTTAAACTCACCAACCATTTCTTCCTTTATCTCTTCCTCCACCACAGCTGGATCCTTGTGGGGCTACTCACTTTTCCTCTTTTCACACCTAGCATTAAATTTATCAATGTTTTGCTTCCATACAAATTGCATGAAAGCTCCTGATGTAACAAAATTATTGTCAGCCAAGATATCATCACTAGCTTGTTTGATCTCAGGATCCCACTCCTGGCCTTTGAACTCATCAGTAGCAATGTTCATCTCAATAGTAAGGGGCTCTTCTCGCATTCCCTCTTCTACTTCATCATATGTGTATGCTATCTCTCCAAGACTGCCTAACTGTAACAGTTGCTCAGCTTATGCCTGTTCATATCCTATATGAACAGGGGATTGAGATGGGGAATAAAAAGGTTCATTAGATTGTATTTCCTTTCCCACTCTTTGCTTCTTTGGGCTATCTTGAATGTCAATGACATCTTGTATCTTCCTCTTCCCTTTTGAGATAGAGGGCTCCCCTATTGTAGCCATCAACACATTGTAGTTGGACTTCTTATGCAACATGTAGTCACCAGGAGGGATTACTCTGGTAGATGCAGACCTATTTATAACTAGTCTTGTTTTCTCAGAGTTATTCTTAATTACAACCTCCCTCTTTTCTTTCAATGTTTGCATCACATCCTCAAAACAAACAATTAAGAACTTTATCTTCTCTTCAAAGGGGTGAAAGCTAGACAAAGGGTCATAGCTAGTGTCAAATTGGTGCACAAAGTCTAAAGCCTTCTTATAGGCCACCCACTTTTCCTTCCTCATCTCTTGCTCATCTAAATCAAACTCATTCCTAATGAGGTCTTCAGGAAACTGGAATTGGTGGGGTCTACCTCTGCATATTGCCCTCTTTCTGAACATATCGTTGAAGAAATCTTTAGGGTCAACACACTGGGATACTACAGTTGACAAATGATACAATTGAAAGAAATCTTAAAAACACTTCCAACCTCCTTTAATTATTACAAATTAATGTGCTATGGTAACTGTAGGGAAAATGGTCCCTTTACCTCTGCCTGTTAACTCTGCCTCTTGCACACTACCAATTTGTCTAAGGATCTATTCAATTCCCACTTTAAGAGGGACCTGATAGGGCAACAAAAATGGAGTACCTTTGAAACCATATACTTTGAAAACTATGGAGATAGGGTTTAAGTAAATATCACCCCAATTGTGGAAAATTTTAACATTCTTAGCAAACTCTTTTGGCCTGATGAATTTCAAAAGAACCTTAGGTACTCTTGGATTCTCTGAACAAATAAGAGTCCTAATATTAGATGCAAAACATTTATCAAACTTCAAGAAGCTTGAATCTTCTCTATCCCATGACAACACTATACTCCATAACTGCACTGGCATCTTCTCTCCATATTTCTCTTTCACAATATCCATTCCACTTGCAAAATAGTCACCACCCTTGAACAAAAAAAAATGCATAAGGAGGGAGTACCATCCAAAAGGCCTATCTGTTAGGTCCCGGAGACAACTGAGAGGGGGGGGTGAATCAGTTATCAAATAAATTCAAACCAAAAACCAATTAACCAACTTGATGCTTTATACCGGTAAACCAGTTAAGTATGTCAGTAGACAGTGTTAACAGTAAATTGCTACATCGGTAAGGATTAATGCATGAAACATAAACATAAAGTCATCCACAACACATAACACCAATATTTGTATGTGGAAACTCTGTAAGGGGAAAAACCATGGTGGGAAACCTTACCCACAATTAGATGATACTACTGCAAATAGTAAGTGTACATAAATGGGGTTTGCAAATGCAGAAAGGCCAACAGCCTAGAGCTCACTGCTCAATCACAAAATGGGAGTCACACTAACTAAAGTTGTATGGTTAAATCCAATAAGAATGTACTGCACAAAATAGCATCTTCATATGCTTGATTCAGTACCGGTGTAATGTTGATATGCTTATACAAAAACCTAGCTTCACCTTCAAATGATGTCTTCGTGTATACCTCTACTTAATCTCGCATATACATTCAGTCAATTCTTTTTCGCATTCCACACTTGATCTTACAAATAAGATCTTACATTTATACCATAACCTAAGACCAATTTTAGTAGGTCGGCTCTACAAGATATTACAATAAATATTTTACATACAATATAATATCTGATGCAATAACCAATTAAACATGTCATCTTAATGCATTTACATCAATAATAAATCATCTCCATAGCATGCCATGCTGATCTGAAAAAGATAAACCTGCTTGTGTAACCCTAGATAACCCTAGACCTATTTGTCGGTAAAAGAAAATATGCAAATATGAATATACCAATGATCAATTCCTTAAAACAAAGTGTCCACACAATGTCTTTGACATTACCAAGTGTCTTCCATATCATTCTAGGTACCGGTGAACATTATATCCTGCCAGTGAACAATATACCAGTAATTGTGCAATAGTTACTTGCTTGCCGGTGAATGTTGCTAGATCTCCAAAGTGCTTGTTTTCAGTAGGTGTTGACATCAATGAAAAAACCATACCAAAATACCAACAATCTCCCCCTTGTGCATTGATGGCAACACAAGATGGAAAAACCATCAAAGTGCCAAAACAAAAATGCCAAATACCAAAAACCAACAATCTCCTAAACAACAATCTCTCCCCCTAGGACCAACATGTGTTTATCAAAGATTTATTTTAATACCAATCTCTCCTCAAAAGATAATGTGTTTTTCCATAGATATCTCTCCCCCTTTGACATCAAATGCCAAAGTTACAAAATCAAGTTCATACAAAATACCAACCTTTTCGCATTTTTCTTGCAAATAGTGCTTCAAGTTCTTCAAGCTCTTCATTCTCCTTGCTAGTTTCTTCAAGTTCTCTTGCATAAAAGGCTCTCCAGTCTAATTTGTCAAATGATGGAGCAGATGATGTTGATTCTTTAAAGGCCAAATCAGTTTTTATAGTAGAAACTGGACCAAATTCCTCAATTTCAAAGGCTGAAAGTTTTCCAATCAATGTATCCCTAGTTACTGATGTATTAGGCATTGTTCTCAACTCATTTATAGCAGTAACCTTCATTTTATATGCCGGTGGCAATCCTCTTAATATTTTTGAAAAAATTTCATCCTCACTTAGAGTTCCTCCACAACATTTAATACCCAAAACAATTTCATTTACTCTTTCCATAAAAGCAGAAATCCTTTCATCTTCTTCCATTTTCAAATGTTCATACCTAACTTAGAAGCTTTCAAGTTTTGCAATTTTGACTATAGAATCTCCTTCATTTAGTGTTTCCAAATGATCCCAAATAGATTTAGCAGTAGACCTATCTGATAATCCCATGATTTGTTGATCTGATAATGCGCTCAAAAGTGCTTCTCTTGCTTTGCAATCATTCTCTTCATCTTTAGCTAAGGTAGTTGGTGCAGTCTTACCAGCTACAGTAGCAGTATAACCATTCTTTGTAACTTCCCAGATGTCTTTACCAATGCAATTTAGATGTGTCGCCATCCTGATCTTTCATATCCCATAGTTGGTTCCATCAAGTTTAGGACTATCCTTCCAAAAATAATTAGTAGACATTGGATCTCCTCAAGTTGTTAAACTTCTGCAAAATAGGACTAAGCTCTGATACCAATTGTTAGGTCCCAAAGACAACTGAGAGGGGGGGTGAATTAGTGTTCAAATAAATTCAAACCAGAAACCAATTAACCAACTTGATGCTTAATACCCCTAAACCAGTTAAGTATGCCGGTAGACAGTGTTAACAGTAAATTGCTATACCGAGAAAGATTAATGCATGAAACATAAACATAAAGTCATCCACAACACATAACACCAATATTTGTACCTGGAAACCCTGTAAGGGGATAAACCATAGTAAAAAACCTTACCCACAATCAAATGATACTACTACAGATAGTAAGTGTAAATAAATGGGGTCTGCACATGCAGAAAGGCCAACAGCCTAGAGCTCACTACTCAATCACAAAATCGGCATCACACTGACTACAGTTGGATGGTTAAATCCAATAAGAATGTACTGCAAAAAATAGCATCTTCATATGTTGGATTCAGTACCAGTGTAATGCTGATATGCTTATAAAAAAACCTAGCTTCACCTTCAAATGATGTCTTCGTGTATACCTCTGCTTAATCTTGCATATACCTTCACTCAATTCTTTTTTGCATTCCACACTTGATCTTACAAATAAGATCTTACATTTATACCATAACCTAAGACCAATTTTAGTAGGTCGGCTCTACAAGATATTATAATAAAATCATTTTACATACAATATAATATCCGATGCAATAACCGATTAAACATGTCGGCTTAATGCATTTACATCAATAATAAATCATCTCCATAGCATGCCATGCTGATCTGGAAAAGATAAACCTATCAGTCTAACCCTAGATAACTTGGACCTATTCACCGGTAAAAGAAAATATGCAAATATGAATATACTAATGATTAATTCTTCAAAACAAAGTGTCCATATACCAGTAATGATTATATCCTATCAGTGAACCATATACCAGTAACTGTGCAATAGTTACATCCTTGCCGGTGAATGTTTGTTGGATCTCCAAAGTGCTTGTTGTTAGTAGGTGTTGACATCAATGACAAAACCATACCAAAACAACCAACAAAAAATAGGCTCTCTTGTACTCCTGTTTGGAAATTACATAACAATGTGTTTCAATTGGGGTCTTGATTTGTCACAGAATAGTTGGGGGTAGTAGTTAAATTGCTTGCATATTTTTTTAAGATGGCACCTAAAAGAGAATTCTTAGGAAAGGTTAATTAACAGGAGAGGGCTATCTGTGATGATTTCCTAGAACAGTTGACAATGTCAACTAATGTGGCAGCAAAGGTAAAAGAACTAGTGCCAAGAGCTTCTCGCCTAAAAATAGGAGAGGGATTGTATGACAAAGGCAACTAGCTAAGAGACCCTCAAATTGGGTTGTCTGGGTTGGGATTATTTAAAGTTGAATTTGGTATGAGAAACTCCCCAGCCCCAATGAATAGTATTTGGGAGCTGGATGTAGGCAAATTGGTGGTCCCTGGAGTATTCATGGATGTGGATCTCCTAACTCAGGTTGCACACAACTATGACCCAATCACAAGAAGTGTTAAGGATATAAGTGGGAAAACCCTCATTGAAATAAATAATGAGGAGATTAGAAATGCTTTTGGGCTTAGTGAGTTTACCAATTTTTTAGATCCTATTAATTTTAAATCACTAGCTCAGGTTTACAGTGTGCAGAGGATTCACCTTAGAAATGGGCCTCTTAAATAATTCTTTGTGAAGATAGGCAGGTTAACAGTTGTAGGACCTAACACTGAGGAGCCTTTTTCTTTAAATCTATTTACCCTTAGGGCCAAAGGATTGTATTGGTCACTCTGCCAAATTTTAGGAGAAGATGCTGAGGAAAATATGCCAACTCATTACATGTTAATGATTGCTCAAATTTTGAACCCTTCTTTGGTAGTAACCTTTGACTATGCTTCCTATATCACTGATGCCATCCATGAAGGACTAATAGGAATAAAGAATGGGAAAGTGGATAGGCCTTTTGGATGGTACTCCCTCCTTATGCATTTATTTTTGTTCAAAGGTGGTGACTATTTTGCAAGTGGAATGGACATTTTGAAAGAGAAAGATGGAGAGAAGATGCCAATGCAGTTATGGAGTATAGTGCTATCGTGGGACAGAGAAGATGCAAGCTTCTTGAAGTTTGATAAATGTTTTACATCTAAGATTAGGACTCTTATCTATTTAGAGAATCCAAGAGTCCCTAAGGTTCTTTGGGAATTCATTAGGCCAAAAGAGTTTGCTGAGAATGTTAAAATTGTCCACAATTGGGGTGATATTTACTTATACCCTATCTCCATAGTTTTCAAAGTATATGGTTTCAAAGGTACTCCATTTTTGTTTCCCTATCAAGTCCCTCTTAAAGTGGGAATTATAGAGATCCTCAGACAAATTGGTAGTGTGCAAGAGGCAGAGTTAACAGGCAGAGGTAAAGGGACCATTTTCCCTACAGTTACCATAGCACATCAATTTGTGATAATTAAAGGAGGTTGGACATGTTTTGAAGATTTCCTTCAAGTGTATCATCTATCAACTATAGTATCCTGATGTGTTGACCCTGAAGATTTCTTCAATGGCATGTTCAGAAAGAGGGCAATATGCAGAGGTAGACCCCACCAATTCCAGTTTCTTAAAGACCTCATTAGGAATGAGTTTGATTTAGATGAGCAAGAGCTGAGGAAGGAAAAGTGGGTGGCCTACAAGAAGGCTTTAGACTTTGTGCACCAATTTGACACTAGCTATGACCCTTTGTCTAGCTTTTGCCCCTTTGAAGAGAAGATAAAGTTCTTAATTCTTTGTTTTTAGGATGTGATGCAAACATTGAAAGAAAAGAGGGAGGTTGTAATTAAGAACAACCCTGAAAAAGGCAAGACTAGTTCTAAATAGGTCTGCATCTACCAGAGTAATCCCTCCTGGTGCTTACATGTTGCATAAGAAGTCCAACTATAGTGTGTTCATGCTTACAATAGGGGAGCCCTCTACCTCAAAAGGGAAGAGGAAGACACAGGATGTCATTGACATTCAAGATAACCCAAAGAAACAAAGAGTGGGAAAATAAGTACAATCTGATGAACCTTTATACTCCCCATCTCAATCCCCTATTCATATAGGAGATGAACAGGCAGCAATTGAGCAACTGTTACAGTTAGGCAGTCTTGGAGAGATAGCATATACATATGATGAAGTAGAAGAGGGAATGCTAGAGGAGCCCCTTACTATTGAGATGAACATTACTACTAATGAGTTCAAAGGCTAGGAGTGGGATACTGAGATCAAGCAAGCCAGTGATGATTTCTTGGCTGACAATATTTTTGTCACATCAAGAGATTTCATGTAATTTGTGTCTAAGTAGAATATTGATAAATTTAATGCTAGGTGTGAAAAGAGGAAAGGTGAGTAGCCCAACAAAGATCCAACTATGGTGGAGGAAGAGATAAAGCAAGAAATGGTTGATGAGTTTAAGACCATCACTCCTAAGTAGGGAAGAGACATGGTAGCATAGGCTAGGGTACTCACTCTCCCCGAATGGGACATAGCAGATGCCTTGGTTTTAGAGGTAGTAAGAAAAGAGACCAAACCTATGGAGGGAGTCACTTTCAGCAAAGATAATGTTGAACTGGTCATGTGTTCTCTTAAAAGAGATGAAAATAAGAGGAATAAGGACACCACAGAGTCAAGTTACCTTGTGTCAATTATGTTTACAAATGTTTACTATTTCATTCTGAGTAATCTAGGGTTATTCCTTTTGAATATGGGTTGCAAAGCAATTTTCAGTAAATATGTTTCTTAGCTTTTCTCTTCAGGAGGGGAATTAAATATGCAGGAATCATTTTTACCAGTAGATTCTTTGTGGGATGCTTTGAATTTTGATGAACACAGTTTATTCTGGTATGAATAAATTCTTATGTGTGTCAGGCATATACAGGGATCTATAGAAGCCAAAGGGATGGAATATGTAGAGATGTTTGATTGTGGAAGTATTGTTTGAACTTAGATGACTCTGTAACCTTGGATAAGGCACTGATATCTATTAAGGTTATCTTCTATACATGTTGTAGATCAATACTAAACATGAGTATAAGTTTCATTCCTTTGTTTCAGTTAGTTTTAAGGTGATTAGATCCACTGGTTTTTGGACTAGTTTGCTATGGATTTATCTTTTAAAAGTGTGAATTCAGTTCACAAAGGTATACCTGCCTGAACTTTGGATAAGTTTGAAGTGTAGAAGGTTAATAAAACCTTGTCATATGTTGTCCTGGAAGTTTCCTTCTCTTTAATCTCTCTTCTGCATACAGAGTTATTTTATCAATATAAGGATTTTTAAATGAATCAGATTTTGAGAACAACAAAAGTGGTGACTCTTCTAGGGAGAGTCACAATAAGGATCAAGACACAGATTTGTGCTTAGATTTATAAAGAAGAATCATTGTGTGTTCACGGAATAGATTGGTGCTTCGATGAATATAGTAGTGGTGTCTGGAGGACCCTTTTTGGAAGTTCCCTCTATTTCCTTTTGATATTTGATTTGGTCTAAGGTTTTGCAACATTTTATTCTATGCTTGTTTTCATAATTCCCATAGTCTTGTGGGTGGCAACTTTGTTATCTTGGAACGAGTCCTTGTGAAATACATAAAATTCTAAAAGGAAGACAAGCATAATGCAAGGAGGAAAAAAACACCAAATCATTCATGAAGAAGCATCCTCATGAAACTTTACAAGAAGGTTTGCCAGAATAGTCATGAAGAGGTCAATGCTTCACGAACCATCAAATGTTGCTTGGGTGCAAAAGAATAATAATACCGGTAAGATACCTGATCGACCTATTTATGCAAAGTATAATTCTTCTTCTAGAGAATCTGAACATGATATATTAGGTTTTCATTTTGGATTGTTTGGAAATATAGATAATTCTCATGCTTTAAATAAAGATATATCTCATGTTAGTGTGTTTGCGAGAGATAGGACTAGTTCAAATGCAATCAGACATTCTGTTCCTAGAATAATTGATGGAAATATTAGCTTGACTGATATAGATCAAGTCAATATATCTGACTCTGAGGAGAATTTCCCTGATGAAGATAAAGTGTCACAAGAAATAGAAGATTTAAATAGGAGGGTTCACCACTTAATCTCCCTAAGAGACCAAAAGGAAGCAAATAAGGAAAAAGAAAACAAAGCAAAACTAATGGAGAGAGATAGGCTTCTTAGATAGATAGTTGATCTTGAAGTGTTGGCTAAGGAAAAAGAAAAGAGTGATGAGGAAGGCCCTGTGATTAGAGAGATTCTAATCCCTAAGGCCAAGCCAGCATATAGGTCAGTAGTCCAACCAAACAGGGAAGCGCTTAGTGATTCACAGCCTCCTAGGAATAATGTTGATAAAGGGAAGCAGAAATGGGTGGATGATGGAATTGGATCTAGAAATACAAAGGAGATTTCTCATAGGCTATCAGCACATGAGAGAGAGATGGAAAGAATGAGGAAGGAAAAGGAGGATCTATAAATGGAGCTAGAGAAAGCTGAGTTGGAAGCAGCTAATCAAGAAGTCAAAAGAAAAATTAGTTACCTAAAAGCTCCCCCTATCATTTTTCCATCAGAAGATCTTAGTAAGTCTAGTCCTTAGCAAATTTCCCTCCCCCTGGTTAAGATTCAACCTACTATGCCTACTAATACAGCAACAACTAGTCAAATACCTATGAACAATCAGCATAGCCAAATATCTCAGTCCCCAATTCCAAAAGTCAAAATGAACATGGGAAACAATAATGTTGCTAACCCTTTTCAAATGAGACCTATCAATTTGGAGCAGTATAGATAGTTGTTCTTTGATGGGATCCCAGGATATCCCAACCATGTTCTTACTGAGTTAAGGGACAGACTCCATAAGTTTGCCAGGAATAATGCAATTAGTGCTGAGGAACATTTAAAATATTTTGGGGACCTAATAAATGATTATGAGATAGTGGATGAAGATGTCATAATGAAATTGTTTGTTCAGTCCTTGGTTGATGATGCAAGAGATTGGTACAGAGGTCTTCTAATTAATAGCATTGGGTCATGGGAGGACTTTAAGAACTATTTTCAAGAACAATACGGTGACAAAACAAATGTGAGTTTCATGCTCAATGAATTTAATAACATCAAAAAATCTGATAATGAAATGGTCACCAATTTCAATACTAGATTTCAAAAGGCCATGCATAGATTATATCAGGTGATGAGGTTAGATGATAACATTTGTTTAAACACCTATTACAATGCATTTGATTCTAAAATGGCCTATATCTTAAGGGATAAAAATCCACATAACTTGAGGGATGCATTTAGGATTTCCATTAATGTGGAAAGCAATAGAAAAGCATTTGGGAAGTTAGGAAGGAGAACAGATGGTAGGTTATGGCAAGAAACAAAACAGCAATCTAGCAAAGCTGCTAAGGAGGAGGACAAGATAGAAAAGTTGGTTATTGCTATGAAGGATCTATCTGCCAAGGTGAATAAAAATGATAAGCCTCATTATAACTGGCAAGATAGACCCCCTAGGCTGCATGACATGCCTTATAATACCAACTGGAAACATGGAAAACCCCAAAATGAGAAGCCTAAAATTTCTCAAAGTCAGGATACCCCAGATCCCTTAAAACTGAAAAATGTCCATAATATAGAAAACACTCCTTGGTGTATTTCTTGTGATTGGCCACATTCTCCTCATTAGTGTGCAGTAGCTCAAGCCCTTGAAGATTCCATGAGACAAGAAACTAAGCCTGACATTAACATGTTTGAGACTATTATAGAAAGTGATGAGGAATTTGTACAAAGTGAATGTAGTGATGTGTTGGATAATGAAAGGTTTTTTCAAGGATAACCAACACTGGACTAGCATCCTACCTTGAATGTGGTAACAATTGAAGATGAAGAAGTTCATCTTAGAAGGCCTAGTGAGGAAGAAGTTAAAAATCTCACCAAAGCTGCTATTGCTAAAGCAAAACACAATTACAACTTAAGGGGCACCAAGAAGGACACTGATCAGGGTGAACCTGGTTCCATGTTCATAAAAGAGGTTACTCAAAAGGGGGAAACAAGTAGTGTTGCTACTTTCCCTAAAATTGATCAAGAAAAGAAGGAACAGGTTAAAGATGTACCCAAGAGTACAGATGATAAAAATACCAATGATATACAAGGAGCTGCCACAGCAAAAAGGGCAAGCTGGCTTAAGGCAGAAAGAGTTAGAGCCAATACTAAATTAAGAAGTAGTTCCACATTTGACATGGCTCAAGCTCTTACACAAATGAAAGTTACTGTCCCATTAATAGAATTACTAAAAAATAAAAGAACATAGGGATGTAGCTTTGTCTTTGTTTTCTAGTATATCTGACAGTGACACAATCCTACCCACTAGTTCAGCTAAAAATGGAAAGGATCAGGAACTCCAAACCCCAGAGGTTTATGTTGGAACCACTATTACTCAAGAGTCTTCACAAGTATATCCTTTCTATGTTACTTTGTTAGTGAATAACTGGTTGATAAAAAATTGCATGATAGATTCAGAAGCTGCTGCTAATGTGATGCCCTATGGTGTTATGAAAGAATAAGGACTATCAATAACCACTGTATATGGAAAATGCTATGCTATGGATAATAGGGAAGTACCTGTGATAGGTACAACGAGAGATGTTGAAGTAAAAATAGCAGTATTCCCTGAAGAAACTTACAAAATGGACGTTATTGTTACTGACACTAAACCCCATTATGGTATGTTGTTGTCCAGGTAGTGGGCAGAAGTAGTAGGAGGAAATGTCCAACTAGATCTATCTTATGCTATCATCCCAATCAATGGGAATCAGGTCAAGTTGTACAGAGAACCACGTGCTCCTAGGGTAATTGAAGATGTAGATCCTAGTATGCTCAATTGTATGATTGATGTGGACCTTGATAATTTCAGACTACAACCAATTTTACCCTAGTTGAAGAATACTGACCCCATTGTGGTCAAACTAGAATCACAATAGCATGGTTTATGGCTGATGTATTTTGATGGAGCTTGCTCCAAAGAAGGATCTGGAGCAGGGGTTCTTTTTGTATCTCCATCAGGTATAACTTTTAAGTATTCTTTCTTACTGGCTTTCTAGTGCACAAATAATACTGTAGAATATGAAGCCCTATTATTGGGGCTTGAAGTCGCAAAAAGGCATGGAATCCAACTATTGAAAGTTTTAGGGGACTCAGAATTGGTTGTCTCTCAACTAAGATCTAAATATACATCCAAAAATGATAGATTAAAGAGGTACAAACATGTAGTTTGGGATGTCATTGAGCATTTTAGTGCATTTTCTATTAATTGGATAGAGAGATCAAAGAATATTATGGCAGACTTTCTAGCTAATGTTGCATTGAAAACTAATGATGCAACACTAATCGGCATCTCCACTATGGAAATAAAATCTAGGCCTGCCATCCCTGATAATGTGTATAATTGGCAAGTTTTTACTGGTGATCAAGATATTCTTAGATTCATTCAATGTGTTGATGATTATGATGGATAGAAGATTGATTGCAATGCATTGGTGGAGGTGGTTGACAATAAGGAAATAATGTTTGGAAATGACTTGGTCCAGTTGGAAACAAATGAGATACCTAAGGGGTTGGTAGAGCTAGAGAGCATGTTCAGTTACAATGACAGTCACTTACATCAGTAGTCTACCACCAAGTTAGAAGAGTTGGAGGAGGTAAACCTGGGAATTGAATCATCCCCTAAGTTAGTATACATTGGGAAAAAATTACCCCCTCATGTCAGAACTAATCTTATTAATTTATTGAAAAGATATAAACATGTTTTTGCTTGGTCTTATGAAGACCTAAAGGCATATAGACAAGACCTTTTTCACATGAAGTTCCTTTACTTCCAGATGCTAAGCCTTTCAAATAGAAGCAGAGACCTATTAATCCAATGTTAGAAACTAAGATGCAGCAAGAATTGACTAAGTTAAGAGAAGGGGGGATTATCAAACCTATAAGACATTCCTCATGGGTCTCCAATTTGGTCCTAGTAAGAAAGAAAAATGGAGACATTAGATTGTGTGTGGATTTTAGAAATTTGAATGTTGCTTCTTTAAAAGACAATTACTCTTCCCCCAAGATGGAAGCTATGCTGCAGAGAGTAATAGGTTGTGATCTTTTGTCCATGATGGATGGTTTTTCAGGATACAATCAGGTGTTAGTGAGAGAATCTAAATAGTTCAAAATTGCTTTCACTACTCCATGGGGAACATATGTATATGTAAGAATTCCATTTGGATTAAAAAATGTTGGAGCTACATTTCAGAGAGCTATGGATGTAGCCTTCAAATAATTCATCAATATCATCATGGTGGTTTATCAAGATGATCTAACTTGCTTCTCTAAAAAGGTCGATGACCACTGTGGACATTTGGAAAAGGTGTTCAATAAAGCTTTGGAATTTGGTGTGTCATTAAATCCCAAGAAGTGTCATTTTGGGTCACCGAAGGAAAATTATTGGGGCATATTGTTTCCAAGGAAGGGGTAAGAATAGACCCTGAAAGAATTGAAGCAATAAACAAAGTGCCTGAACCAAAGAATGTTAAAGGTATTCAATCTTTTTTGGGTAAGGTCAACTTTGTCAGAAGTTTCATTGCAAACTTTGCAGAGATAGTGAAGCCCATTGTCAAGTTGCTCAAGAAGGATTGCTAGGATCAAGAAGCCTCAAAGGATTTTGCTGAAATTAAAAAAACCATTCAGGAAGCACCAGTGCTGAAATCTCCTAATTATAGTAAGCTCGTTTCTCTGTTCTCTTTTGCTACATACCATACAGTAGCTGCAATGTTGTTACAAAAAGATAATGAGGGATATGAACATCCCATTGCCTTTTACAACAAGTCTTTGCAAGCAACAGAATTGAAGTATGAAACCATGGAGAAATAGGCTTATGCTTTAGTTAAATCTATCAAAGCTTTCAGGCCATACCTTGTGAATGCAAGAATCACTGCTTATGTCCCACATGCTGTAGTCAAGGATATTTTATCCCAATCTGAGGTTACAAGAAAAAGGTGCAAATGGATTAATAGAATCCAAGAATTTGACTTGGAAATAATGATCACCAAATTGGTGATAGCCTTAGGTCTGGCCAAGCTCATGACTGAATCTAATCTTCTGAATGTTGAGATAAACAATGTTGAAATCAAAAGTACTTCAGTCACTAGTATTGAAAGGCAACCTTGGTATTCAGAGATAGCCTGATTTTTAAGACATACTACATTTTCAGAAGGAATGACACATAATCAAAGAAGGACTCTGAAACTCAAGTCACAAAAATATGTTCTCATTCAAGGTGATCTGTTTTGGAGAAAAAGAGATGGAGAACTACTAATGTGTTTGGATGAATTCCAGGCTAAAAGGGTGTTGATCGAAATGCATGATGAAGTATGTGGAGGCCATTACTCTACTAAGACAACTGCTAGTAAGATAATATAGGCTGGGTACTATTGGCCTACCTTATTCAAGGATGCTCATGAACATGTCCGAAAATGTGACCCATGTCAAAAAATTTCATCCAAATTGAAGTATGAAGGAGCTTTACCCCTAAATCTAGTCACAGTGGAAGCCCCTTTTGTCCAATGGGGCATTGATTTTATCAGAGAGATTGTTGAGAGATCAAGAAGAGATCATAAAAGGATCATAGTAGCCACTGATTATTTTACTAAATGGATTGAAGCTATTCCCAAAAGAAGAGCTACAACTAAAGTTGTCATTGACTTCCTGATGGACAATGTTATAACTAGATTTGGAATACCTACAAAATTAGTAATGGATAATGCCATGAGTTTCAGGTCAGAAGAGTTTGTTGGATTTTGTACCAGTCATGGAATAATCATGTCTTACTCTTCACCTTATCATCCTCAGGGAAATGGACAAGTTGAATCTAGTAATAAAAGCCTCTTGAACATTATCAAGAAAATCCTGGAAGAGAACAAGAGGTCTTGTGATCAAAAGTTGAAATTAGCCTTGTGGGCTGACATAGTAACAGTCAAGAAGGCCATTGGAATGTCACCTTTTGAACTAGTTTATGGTACACAAGCTAGACTGCCAGTAAACAATCTTCTTCCAGTTTATAAATTCCTGTAAGCTGAAGACATGGAGCTATCTGAACCTATGGAAAACTAAATGATTCAGATAGTGGAAGTGGAGGAGATCAGAACTCTAGCTCATAAGAGAAATCTGAAGATCCAACTGCAGTCCAAGTACCTTTTTGATAAAAGGACATCATTAAGGAAGTTTCAAATTGATGATATTGTTCTTCAGTGGAATGTAAGAGGACATGACAAGGGAAAACATAAGAAATTTGAATCATTATGGATGGGCCCTTTTGTGGTCTATGATTTAAATGGAAAGGATTCTTATTTTATGAAAAATATGATTGATGAAGTATAGGAATTTCCAGTGCATGGACAATTCCTAAAACATTATTTCTCTTGAAGTCCATGCACAGTAGGTCTTTTGTTTGTATATATTTTGTTTGTTTCCTATTGTTTTGTTTGGGTCTGTGTTTTGGTCTGTTTCTCTAGAGTTTCCTAAGTTTTCTTATGTTGACCTTACGATCAACCATTCCCAATCAAAGCCACTGTTATCAATGTTTAAGAAATGGGTTTTCTTTTCCCATGATTGGCTAGGTTTTTTGAAATTTTGAGTCAGGTATGCTATTAACTACTTCAAATTTGTTTTAGGTCTTTAAAGGTTAAGGTTTTTAGTTTTAAATCACTCAAATGTTTGATCAAAACCCTTTGGTTTCTATTCCTATGTTACTTTATTCACTTAAGTAATGGGTCTTGGGGTCATGTGAAGTGTCCCCCCTTGTTATTTGCCTAGGTGGTCGTTAAATAATTGTGAAAAATCTACGCCTTATGCCTTTTTCCTTCTAATGTTGTCCAGTCCAGTAAGTGTCACACAACTTCCAGATGAATCTACGACTTTCGCTATTTCGTTAAGAGAAGTTGCAGGTGTGTTAAGCTATGCAAAATAGTGAAAAGAAAAAGCATGTTCGGTTGTGTGCATTGGATCTAGTTTAATGAGACTCCATCTTGCTCAGGATCTAATGGCTAGAGTTGATTCATAGCCGAAACAAGTGAGTAAGTTACCTTTCATGAAATGGTGAAAGGGTTTGGCAGGACCCAGTGGTGAAGACTTTTCCACGGCTAAAAGGTGATCAAGTTCAAAAGAAATCAACGCCTTGCATTGTTTCACTGCTAATAGATGCTCACATGTTATGCTCTGGGAAACAGTCAAAGGTTTTTTGGCCCGGGCAAAAGAGGTTTATAAGAAGCATAATAGATGTGCAGGTTCTCAAAGATCTAACCGCTAGCGTAGTTTCGCAGGAGAAAGATGGTTGAAAGAAATCTTTCACGAAACAATGAAATGACATCATGCTCCAAGCAAGCAGTCCAGCTGGTTGAGATGGCAAATAAGATAATGACACGTGGCCAAAAATCAAAGTGGTCAACGGATTGGATTTAAGGACTAACGGGTGGGTCCAAGAAGATGAGTCATGTTGCGAGATAAGAAGTGACCTGGCAGATACAGGTGGCAAGGATACAGTGGATCCTAATGTTTTCTCTCAGCAAATAAAAGGTTGACATGTCAGTTCGAGAGTGACTAGACACTAGGTGGATAAAGTTGAGTCAAATAACCCATGTCTGCTAGATTCAAGTAGGTTGTTAAGCATCAAATAAGTTTGATATAATCTAACAATCTGTGTGTGTTCATGAAGGTAAGATGCTTGTGTTTTAAAGCCTGTGAAATGGCGAAAGAGCTAGTGGGCCTGAAGAACAGGTAAAGCATAAAGGTAAAAGAGGATCAACTCTATTTTGATCCAAGGGTTCTCATCATTTCATGGCTGAAAATCAAATGAGGATTAAGGCCTACAAAATGGCAAAAGAGAAAAAGAGGTTCTTCTTAGCATGACGTGGAGTGACAGTTGTTACTTCTTGTAAAGCTTGATGGTGATGTGTCGATTGACACGTAGTGCAAAAGGTGACTAAGGGCTCGCCAAGGTGTAGTCGGTGGTTATGTAGGAAGTAAGACACGTGGTTGACTTTGAACTAAACCCAAAGAGTTTTCTAGGGCTAATGGCTGAGTGCCATGTGGCATTTGTTAACCGGTGAATAAGTGGGGTAAACAATGTCCGGATAAAGGTATCACTTAAAAGATGGTCATCTCAAGATTGATCCAACGCTTCTCGTTGTTTCATGGCCCGAAGATGTGAGAGGATTAACCTCTATGAAATAGCAAAAAACCATTAGCCGTGAGGATGAGGCACGATTAGTGAAAAGGTTGATGGTCCCAGTAGGGGTTAAAGGTCGGGCAGTTAGAGTTCCATCTAATGCTTGGCGTAGCTTCGTGAAAGGAAAGTGCTCACAAGATAAAGCTTGCAAAATGGAAAAAAGGAGGTAGGGCCCGATGCAAAGGCAAAGAGGTTAAAATAGTGTAAAGACAGATCAAGTTTCATCTGATCGGACGGTAAAATTACTAGAATGTTATGCTCTGCGAAATGGTGAAAGAGCGAAAAGAAAATATACAAGCATGTTGTGACCCGTTGGAGTGAAATTTTTGAATTCTTCTATGAATTCAATTCTGAAAGGACAGCCAAAGCATGCGGTATCAATGTCGTAGTTAAGAGCCCAACTATCGTATATGATATCAGATCAATTGAATGAAGGCATCATTTTGAAAAGTTGTTGCAGAGAAGTAGTTGCAGAGAAAATTTCTTCACTTCTAGAGCAAATTTATTCACTTGCAGAGAAAATTTCTTCAGTTGCAGAGCAGATTTCTTCAAGCAAAAAGTAGGTTCTCTTGTACTCCTGTCTGGCAATTACTTAACAGTGTGTTTTAATTGGGTTCTTGATTTGTCACAGAATAGTTGGGGCTAGTAATTAAATTGCTTACATATTTTTTAAGATGGCACCTAAAAGAGGATTCTTAGGAAAGGTTAATTACGAGGAGAGGGCTATCTGTGATGATTTCCTAGAACAGTTGACAATGTCAACTAATGTGGCAGCAAAGGTAAAAGAACTAGTGCCAAGAGCTCCTCGCCTAAAAATAGGAGAGGGATTGTATGACAAAGGCAACTGGCTAAGAGACCCTCAAATTGGGTTGTCTGGGTTGGGATTATTTAAAGTTGGATTTGGTATGAGAAACTCCCCAACCCCAATGAATAGTATTTGGGAGCTGGATGTAGGCAAATTGGTGGTCCCTGGAGTATTCATGGATGTGGATCTCCTAACTCGGGTTGCACACAACTATGACCCAATCACAAGAAGTGTTAAGGATATAAGTGGGAAAACCCTCATTGAAATAAATAATGAGGAGATTAGAAATGCTTTTGGGCTTAGTGAATTTACCAATTTTTTAGATCCTATTAATTTTAAATCACTAGCTCAGGTTTACAGTGTGCAGAGGATTCACCTTAGAAATGGGCCTCTTAAATAATTCTTTGTGAAGATAGGCAGGTTAACAGTTGTAGGACCTAACACTGAGGAGCCTTTTTCTTTAAATCTATTTACCCTTAGGGCCAAAGGATTGTATTGGTCACTCTGCCAAATTTTAGGAGAAGATGCTGAGGAAAATATGCCAACTCATTACATGTTAATGATTGCTCAAATTTTGAACCCTTCTTTGGTAGTAACCTTTGACTATGCTTCCTATATCACTGATGCCATCCATGAAGGACTAATAGGAATAAAGAATGGGAAAGTGGATAGGCCTTTTGGATGGTACTCCCTCCTTATGCATTTATTTTTGTTCAAAGGTGGTGACTATTTTGCAAGTGGAATGGACATTTTGAAAGAGAAAGATGGAGAGAAGATGCCAATGCAGTTATGGAGTATAGTGCTATCGTGGGACAGAGAAGATGCAAGCTTCTTGAAGTTTGATAAATGTTTTACATCTAAGATTAGGACTCTTATCTATTTAGAGAATCCAAGAGTCCCTAAGGTTCTTTGGGAATTCATTAGGCCAAAAGAGTTTGCTGAGAATGTTAAAATTGTCCACAATTGGGGTGATATTTACTTATACCCTATCTCCATAGTTTTCAAAGTATATGGTTTCAAAGGTACTCCATTTTTGTTTCCCTATCAAGTCCCTCTTAAAGTGGGAATTATAGAGATCCTCAGACAAATTGGTAGTGTGCAAGAGGCAGAGTTAACAGGCAGAGGTAAAGGGACCATTTTCCCTACAGTTACCATAGCACATTAATTTGTAATAATTAAAGGAGGTTGGAAGTGTTTTAAAGATTTCCTTCAATCGTATCATTTGTCAACTGGAGTATCTCGATGTGCTAACCCTGAAGATTTCTTCAACAACATGTTTAGAAAGAGGGCAATATGCAGAGGTAGACCCCACCAATTCCAGTTTCCTAAAGACCTCATTAGGAATGAGTTTGATTTAGATGAGCAAGAGCTGAGGAAGGAAAAGTGGGTGGCCTACAAGAAGGCTTTAGACTTTGTGCACCAATTTGACACTAGCTATGACCCTTTGTCTAGCTTTCACCCCTTTGAAGAGAAGATAAAGTTATTAATTCTTTATTTTGAGGATGTGATGCAAACATTGAAAGAAAAGAGGGAGGTTGTAATTAAAAACAACCCTGAAAAGGAAAGACTAGTTCTAAATAGGTCTGCATCTACTAGAGTAATCCCTCTTGATGATTACATGTTGCATAAGAAGTCTAACTACAGTGTGTTGATCCCTACAATAGGGGAGCCCTCTACCTCAAAAGGGAAGAGGAAGATACAGGATGTCATTGACATTCAAGATAGCCCAAAGAAACAAAGATTGGGAAAGGAAGTACAATCTAATTAACCTTTATACTCCCCATCTCAATCCCCTGTTCATATAGGAGATGAATACGTAGCAGCTGAGCAACTGTTATAGTTAGGCAGTCTTGGAGAGATAGCATACACATATGATGAAGTAGAAGAGGGAATGTCAGAGGAGCCCCTTACTGCTAAGAGGAACATTACTACTAATGAGTTCAAAGGCCAGGAGTGGGATCTTGAGATCAAACAAGCCAGTGATGATTTCTTGGCTGATAATAATTTATTCATATCAGGAGATTTCATGCAATTTGTGTATAACTAGAATATTGATAAATTTAATGCTAGGTGTGAAAAGAGGAAAGGTGAGCAGCTTGACAAAGATCCAACTATGGTGGAGGAAGAGATAAAGAAAGAAATGGTAGATTAGTTTAAGACCATCACTCCTAAGTAGGGAAGAGACATGGTAGCACAGGCTGGGGTACTCATTCTCCTTGAATGGGACATAGCAAATGCCTTGGTTTTAGAGGCAGTAAGAAAAGAGACCAAACCTATTGAGGGAGTCACTTTCAGCAAAGATAATGCTGCACTGGTCATGTGGTCTCTTAAAAGAGATGAAAATAAGAGCAATAAGGACACCCCAGGGTCAAGTTACCTTGGAGGAATGATAGTGAAAAGAGTGGAAATCACTAGGGTAGTGGAAGCTGATAGGACTCTGCTAGAGACTGCAAGGTTTAGTGTTGCAGTAGCAGAAAGAGAGGCTAAGGAAAAGTAAGATCTCCAAGTTAAGTTGGAGACAATTTTGAAAGCTTACAACAGTGCCAAGGAAGAGGTAAGGGGTAAAGATAGCATCATCGCCAAGCTACAAAGCCAGTTGGCAGGACAATACCATCAAGGTGAGTCCTCAACATTGATGATCTCCTGATCTCCTGCAAGACCTCCACCTACCAGCCCCATTATTGAGTTCCCACCATCTCCAGCACCTTCTAGTTCTTAGTTGATTGAGATCACTCCTCATGAATTGGAGAATTTAAAATAGGCTAAGGCTATATATGCAAAGAAATATGAAGAGAGAGTAAAGGCTACAATTTTAAGTTTTGCTGACACTATAGGGTCTTCACTAATGTATAACAACATGAGTAAGATTTTGGAAATGTGGAATGAGTTAAATGGGGACAAGGCTATATTAATGCCTATTTTTGATAAATGGAGACCCAGAGAGTAGGATATAGAACTGATTTGTGTATCGTATGATGAGGTAGAGGCTGGCCCTATTATTAAATCTACAAATGATATGACAAAGGATTTAGTAAAGTTGGTAGAAGGAGTAGATAATGCAGATAGAAAGATCAACTTGTACAAGAAAGAGTACACTGATCAAGTTTTTGAATTACTCCCAGGAGGTTTTGTCAGCCCAACCCAATTAAAGGACAAACAAATATGGCTTAAGGAATTGGAAGCCAAATTGTCACTGAGAATAAAAGGAATTGTTAAATCAGAGGATGCCTCCATATTTGTCAAAACAATTGAAGAGATTGAGAAAATCAAATCTCATTATGGTTTCCTGAATTCAGAGGTCAATAAAATGAGGAATTCTTGGAAAAGATTAGCCAAGAAAAAAGTAAGAGTAATTAATTTCTCATGGCCTACTAATGAGGTGTATCGGGAATGGACAAGAAAGTATGCAGTGCTTGTTGTGGAGCAGTTAGAAAATGTTGCAACAGAACAACAAGAGGAAGAAGCTGCAAATGTTGAAAGAGACTTGTAACCACATTTGTAAAAGGTTTTGTAACTTCTTCTTAAGAAGTAATGATTGTAACAAACTCTCCTAGGAAAGTCCAAAGCTATGTATGCATCCATATTGTTATAAATCGATGCCAGGACTAGGAAAAAAAGGGATCACAAGGAATTGTAAGAAAACACTGCAGAAATTTATCTGAGCTTATTTCAAGTTTTTGATGGAGAATATTCGAATGTTTTTGTAATACTTTTAGAAGAAATATCAATACACAGACCATTGGTTTTGAATTTAAACTTTGTGTTGTCTTCAAGTATGTTTGCAAATGTTTACTATTTCATTCTAAGTAATCTAGGGTTATTCCTTTTGAATATGGGTTGCAAGGCAATTTTCAGTAAATATGTTTCTTAGCTTTTCTCTTCAGGAGGGGAATTAAATACGCAGGAATCATTTTTACTAGTAGATTCTTTGTGGGATGCTTTGAATTTTGATGAACACAGTTTAGTCTGGTATGAATAAATTCTTATGTGTGTCAGGCATATATAGGGATCTGCAGAAGCCAAACTGATGGAATATGTAGAGATGTTTCATTGTGGAAGTATTGTTTGAACTTAGATGACTCTGTAACCTTGGATAAGGCACTGATATCTATTAAGGTTATCTTCTATACATGTTGTAGATCAATACTGAACATGAGTATAAGTTTCATTCCTTTGTTTTAGTTAGTTTTAAGGTGATAAGATCCACTAGTTTTCAGACTGGTTTGATGTGGATTTATCTTTTAAAAGTGTGAATTCAGATCACAAAGGTATATGCACCTAAACTTTGGATAAGTTCTGTAGACATCTAAAAATGGTCAACTCTTGTGGAGTCATACTTTAACATTTGGGCATTGCCTTATTTTAGGGTTTTTGTGTTGCATTAACATTTCTCCTATGTTGCACACTTGGTCTTTATCATTTGCGAGCATCGAGTCCTTCTTCTCCATTCTTCATTTGTCTCGCTTTCAAATTTGGTCTTGTCAATAACAATCTTCAGTCATGATTTTGGTCGATCTTATCTTGTCGCATTAATGTGCATGCTCATTTAGCATATTTTGACATTGTCAATTCGATTTCATTTTGGACATCGTCAATCCTAATCGATAATAGAATTAGGGTTTTGTCCTCTAGTCAATCTTGTCATTTTGCGATCAATTTGTCATCAATCTTGTCATTTTCAATCTTGTCATTTTTTGATCAATTTGTCATCGATTGTCATCTTTCTCAATCATGTCAATTTGGATCAATTAGTCATTGTTCCTTGTCAATTGGCACATTTATCAATCAAATCATTTATTAGCATTGGTCTTTTATCAAGTTAGAATTATGATCAAGTCAATCCTACATCAAGACCTAATTGTTGTCCTTGCATTTCTAATTCATCTTCTAGGGTTTTATGAATTATTCATTTAACCTTGTTTGTCATTTTCCCTCTAGGTTAAATAATTTATTTATTTACCCTAAGTCTTCTTATCACAATTAAATATTTATTTAATTGGCTAACTAATTTCTCCTCTCTTTGTGAATTAATTAATGAATGAAAAATTATTAATTAATTTACCTAATTTTCCAATTTACTAATTTCTCCTAATTCCTAATTTTCTAATTTTCATCAATTTTCTAATTTCCTAATTTCTAATTCATCTAATTTTCTATTTTCTCTAATATTTCTCCTAATTTCATGGCAATGACATAGCAAATTTGTCATAATTTGTCATAATTTGTCAATCAATCAATTTTGCATAGCAACCTTGTCAATTTGTCATAATTATCAATCAATCAATTTTGCATAGAAAGTGTCAATTTGTCATAATTTGTCATATTTGTCATTCTTGATTTAAAATTTCCTTTCAAATCTCTTCATGCTATTATTGTCATCTCTCCAATTTGTCTATAAATTGGATGAATTTCTTCAATCAAAGATCCCAATTGATCACATTTTCGAATCCCCGAATCAATCACGCTTCTAGTACTCTTGCGCTATTGTCTTGTCAATCTTGCTTTCACATTATGCTTATGCACTTGAAGGTGAGGTCCACAAAACAAAGCTATTTGAAGGAGAAAGAAGGAAAATGGAGAATCATGGAGGAAACATTCTGTGTTTGCGATGGTTTGCATTTGAATTGAATGTTTCATTTCCATATTTCTATTGAATGTTTGTAGGTTTTGTTATCATTGCAATTTGGTTTTGTGATTGAGCTAGGCTAATGTTTCTATTGCTTTGATGATTTCCACATTTCCTATCTACATTAATTGGTGAACCTAACATGAAACTAACCATTTAACCATGATTTTGAGTGCTTTTGAGCTGATTTGCAATTTAAAAACCCAAGAAACAGGGTAATTCAGGGCTTTCTGGGCACTTCTGCGCCTGTGTAGGAGAGATCTGCGCCTGTGTCAAGTGATTTGTGCCTCTTTCAATGCATTCTATGCCTATGTCAAAGGGATATGCACCTGTGTCAATGCATTCTACGCCTGTTTAAGACATTCTGTGCCTGTGTAAGGCCAGAAACAGAGGTAAAAATCAATGATTTCACTTGCAAAATTACTTTGTTTTGCATTCTGTTCTGGTATTCTGGTTTTCTTTGGTACTGATTCTCTATGCAGCGCCTTGGCATTATGCATGGAGAAGACAAAAATGAAACTACTAACAAATCTTATGCAGGTTCGCTAGTCAAAGACCAAGCAAATCAAACTTCTAACTTAGTGATTTTGCAGCTTGCCTTGTTTTCCAACCGAACTTTGTGTTTGTGATTCATAATTAGGCACCTAGTATGTTTTCTAAGTAGGATGGAATGAACATGTGTTTTCTTTGATTCTTGAGTTTGACATTGGAGTAGGAGAGTATGCTCTCATCCTTCTTAGGGTGATTAGAAATCCAGATCTTCGATACCATTCTCATGTTTTGGATTGTTTGTTACCATTAGAGGGCCTGCCTTCCTGACCATTTGCTTTCTTTTGCAAGAAAGTGACAATCATGAGAAGGGAATGACCCAAAGTGAGCATAGCCAGAGTACCTTAGCATTCTAACTCACTATAAATAAATACCTGATGGGCGAAAGCTTTGAAGGAAGGGTTACGTGGGAATTGTAGTTACTTGGGAAGTGATGACCCTTGGACTCTTTCTCATATCAACATCTAAGTAGGGTCTCATGATCTAAATCATGCTTGCATGACTACATTTTTTTGGTATCTTGGTGGGCCATGTGTCTCAATCATGCTTTCGTGACACCAAGGAGTAGCGCTTAACAGGAATCCTTATTAAACACCTTGTATTTAGAGGCCAAAAATCCTTCTAGTTGCTTGAGAAGGAGGAGTTCGGATACCTTGAAGAGATACTAAGTTCACCATGGGGAGATTTCCATGGGGACTGATGCTTGGCTTCCCTGAGAAGTGAGTGCCATGGAGGGGAGCCCGTGGGGTCAAGCATCTATGTATTCTCCTTGAATCTCATAACGAGTCTACCTCTCAAGTACCTACTGTCCTTACCTACCATAAGAAATGTGTGAATGAGCATGATTGTACTGAGTCTAAGTTGAAATATCTTGTCTTCTTTGCTTGTCAAAAGTTGAGTTGTGTCTCATTTCAAAAACAAGACAAATTGATTCAAAACAAGGTTAAACACAAGAGTATTTCATTCAACAAAGTTCAAAACACCTTCAAACATGGTTCTCAAACATTTTTCAAAATCTTGTCTCAACATTCATGTCACTTAGATTTAGGTTCATCCTAGGTTTGCATTTTGCAAATTCATTGTCAACTACCAAGGTTAGGTTTCACTTAGGTAATACTCCTTTGCATATCAATAAGGGTCATCCATTTGCATGTGTCCTCTTACATTAGAGTAATACCATTTCATAATTCAACCTTAGGTTTTGCATTAGGTTGACATTGTCATACATTTGCATTTGCATACTCTAGGTCTCTTCATTAAGCTTAGGTCATTATCATATCATATTAGGGTCATTTGCATAGTAATTGTCCCTTTGCATATAGTGTCAAAACTAGGTTTTGTCATACTTGAGTAATCCAAATCTTTGATAAACCCTAAGTTATTGTTAGGAAGTCTTGACCTTATTAGGCTTTTGTCTTTTTGTCATCAATGTCACTTGGTCAAACCTAGCTTAGTATCCAAGCATATAGGGGAGACATTGTCATTTTGTCCTTTTGTCACTTTGTCCTTTTGTCCTTTGAGGTCTATACATCATTTCAATTTCCTATGGGTCTCTTTCTTAGAATTGCATTCAAAAAGTTTGTCAAAATCTTGAAAAAGAACAAAAAACATAGATTGCATTTTCATCCATTTAGTTTGCATTTAGTTGCATATCATATATCATCCTTGAAAAATTCAAAAAATATTACATTTGCATAGTGACATGCCTGTTGAAACAAGGTCAAAATCTAAGAAGATGGGCGAACCAACATATCAACCCATTGACAACATATCAAACTCACAGTTTCAAACCAGTCAAATAGTATAGATTGAAGGTTCATCAAGCACATCATTACCACCATATGGAATGGTTCAACTTGGACCACCTCCATTATATGAACGAGTGTTTGTACCCATGAAACCAGGACATGGGAGTGTTCCACCAACACCAAGGGGAAATGCACCTTTTGATTGGAATCAACTAAACCTGCAACATGACACTCAAACTCAAACATTATATGAGGAACAAACCCTTTCACAAGGATTTGGTTCAGATCAAGGCATTCAACAAGAAACAAATCCAAATATTTTACCAGATTCTTCAACAGACTCCGATGCTTCTAATGATGTTGATATGTTCCTTCAAGATCCAAAGTTGACAAAAAAGATGGATAAATTCTTGAACAAGGTCTTTAAGATGTTCCCACAAAAATATCTTGACATGATGAGTAATGTGACCTCCTCAAGTGAGCAAATCAATGTGCAAAAACAACAAGGTGGTGAGCTGTTAATTTTCTCTCCGCATCCAAATGAAGAAAATGTGCAACAAGAAACTCAACCTTCCTTGATGAGTAAATGTGCTTCAAAGGCATTGACAGTGACTATTCCTCAAAAGTCACCATTTGAGACAATAAATAATCCATTATTTAACACAACACCTGTAACACAAGATCAAATGAGGACCACACAAATATTGACAGTTGTCCCTCAACAAGAAGTGGTTCCTCACATGCATCAAATTGGATCAAAATCTAAGATGCAAGAAAGATTTACGACTAGAATGCCTGATCTCACCAATGTCCAAAATAATTCCACAATGAAACAAAGTTCCTATGTCCCATTAAGTTCAATATATTTGCCAAACACTCAAGTACCTGTTATGCAAACTATTGTGACAGATCCTTTGATAATGGTGACACAAAGAGCTACAGATAGTGGTTTGCACCAACAACAAATGTTGCAACAATTGAGTAATACACAAAAGGTACAATCGAATGTGCAAACAAACAATGCTCAACAACAACAATATCACATTCGACAACAAGTTGGAGTGCCTTCTGCCCCATTACAAGTTAATGCAAACTTGCAACCACCACAATGGATTGGACAAACAACATAGCAAGTCAATGCAAGTGCCATACCCCATCTTAAGGAGAAACAACAAAAACCTCCCAAACAAAGTTTTTTGTAAATGATGGGATTTACACTGAGACAACAACAATTGGCACAAAGTCAGCAAATTCTGATTCATCAACATCAACAACAACATGTGCCTTAATATGTGCCAAGAAAAACAAGTTATCATACTTCACAACCGCAATTGATGCCTATGCAATATCAACAACACCCTCAATTGCAATATCAACCTAGGCTACAAACGATGATTCCACCACAAGAAGCACAGCAACAAGGTCAATATCAAGGCATGGCACAACCACAACAACAAGAGGTGTACCAAGAACATTATATGCCAAAGACACCAAAGACGGCAATTTTAGAACATCAACAACCGATCAGAAACATGATGTATTGACAAAGAGTACCCACCAGGATTAATGATGGACCTCCAAAATTTGACACAATTGTGCAACAACTTGAGAAGTTGCAACAACAAGCCGATGCATTGGAAACCAAAGGAACAAAGAAGTTGTACACAGATCAAGATTTATGTCCTAATCTATTTGACAAGAGCTTGTACATGCTTCCCTTCCCTAAGCATTTTGAGGCACCTAATTTTGAGAAATATAAAGGGAATGGCAATCAAAAAGATCACATTCAAGCATTTTTCACAGTGTGTACTAAAGTGAGTTATGAGGAAACATATTTAATGCACTTCTTTGCACGAAGTCTCATGGTACAAGCCATGGATTGGTATTCGCATCTGCTAGGAAGTATAAAGACTTGGTTGGAATTGGCTCAAAAGTTTATATCTCACTTCGCATTCAACATTGACAGTGACGTGACCATGTCAGATTTATGCAACACCAAGCAAAAGAAAGGTGAACCATTAGTGACTTTCTTGCAACAATGGTGAAGCTTGTATAGTCGTTCTTCCCTAGATATACCTGAAGAACAACAAGTGAACTTATTTATTCAAAATTTGGTCCCAGAAATGATGTATGAACTTAAATTGAAAAGTCCTAGTACTATTGAGAAACTCATTAAGAAAGGGATGAAAATTGAAACTGCTCTTGTAACTAAGGGAATCACTAAGCTCAACAAAGACAGTGACAACACAAACAATTCAGGGGACAGAAATAGATTTTGGTACAAAAACAAGAATGTCACTAATGATGGAGTTGTTGATGCAAGAGTGGTGAATGCAAATCAACCCCTGTTCACAATCAAGAAATTGAGTGCTCCTAATATGTCAACTATGGAACAAAATCAAACACCAGCAAGCAATGTTACTCAACAATACACTCAACAATATAATCAACAACAAGGTCAGCAACAAAAACCTTTCCGATCAAGGGATGGACCTCCTCGACAATTTACGCCATTGGGAGAGCCTATTGAGTCAGTAATGAAGCAATTAATACAATCAAAATTTGTCAAGTTACCAGATATCAAGGCAGAACCATTGGTAAAGCCACATTGGTGGAATGATAATGCATATTGTGAATACCATCGGTCAAAAGGACATAAAACTGCATCATGTTTTCAATTGAAACATATGATTCAAGACTTTTTGGAGCAAGGGGTAATTGAGGTAGATCCACCCAACGCGACCTCTAACACTGATCATGACAAGGGTAAAGCATCTTCTTCAAACTCTACCCAAATAGAAAATTATGCAAATACGGGTTATAACAATGTCACCAATTGTTTTTGAGCGTCAAATGAGTATGTTTCCAACTTAAGAATAAAGGAACAAGATCCTTCTTGCGCAGTCACCACTCGTCGATCCAAAATAGTCCTAAAAGGAGCTCCTATAGTTCCTCCCAAATCAACTCCTACAAGTCAATATAATCTCCTAGATCATCTGGGAAAGACACCTGCACAAATATCGATCCTTGAGTTGTTGAAAAGGTCCCCTATGCATTGCGCAGTCCTAGATAAAGATTTAATTGAGTCCACTATCCCAACAAACATTGATGTTGACCAGTTTCAAGCCCGAATAGGACATCTAGTTGTTTCCCAACACGTTGCATTTTCTAATAATGATATTTCACCTGATAATCTCCCTCATAATGATCCTTTTCATCTTGAAGTCTATGTCCATAATTGCAAAATCCAACAAGTCTTGATAGATGGTGGAGTGGGTCTTAACATCTATACCTTGAGAGTGGTCATTAGTCTTGGTTATATAGAGAATGATATTGATTCTTCCAGAAGAATAACAATCAAAGCATACGATGATGTTGAGCGCCCATCTAAAGGGATAATTACATTGCCTATCAGAGTTGGTCCAGTGATAGAAAACACTTTCCTGCAGGTCCTCGACCTCAATCTCCCTTACAATATGATTCTTGGTCGTCCGTGGATCCACGCAATGAAAGTAGTTCCATCTACTTATCATCAATGTTTAAAATATCCTTACAATGGAACTGAGATAACAATTCTAGGAGATCCTAATCCATTTCAATTTTGTGCTACTCTAAAGGATTCCCCACAGTAGCAAGTCCCAGTCAATAGAGAGGCCCACTCACATAGCTATGTGGATCCTAATGAATTGTTACAAGCTATCAAAGGTAAATTGAAGATACAGGACCAAGGATGCAGAGAGTATTCAATGGCTCAAACATTTCTCATTGGGAATTTACCAATATCTCCAAAATCACATGGCAAACCACATTTGCTGCAAAAGGAACCTAAGGTAGTCATTCAATATCAGCCTCCCACTACATTTACAAGATGGGGTGAACTTGACAAAGAAACTTTGGATGATGATGTCATAGATTGGCTTTATAAGGATCCAACTAAGACCCCACCTATCAGGTTGCCAGTGGAGCGGTATGGCAAACGATTTACTATGTTGTAGAAGAAAGGATATGACGGCTACAGTGGCTTAGGCCCTGACAAGAAAGGAAGGCTAGAACCTATTATACCCAAGATGCGACCTCCAACTTTAGGGTTAGGGTTTGTACCATTGCAAATTGGACCCTCGTCTACCAAAATGACCATGTGTAGAAAAGGGCGTGACTCTGATGATGAAACAACACCTAAGGAAACCCGACCCGAAACTGATTCTAATGAATGGGAGTGGAGTTCTTTTTCTTCTACCTCCTATGCCCTTGACAATGTTTTCCTTGACCCTGATGATTTGCCCATGGAAGACAAACATGAAATAACTCCCCCTCCTAAAACATGTCCTAATGCTTGGATAGAGTCATTCTAGGATCCAAGCTCCGAATCAGATGTGAGCAGTTCAGATAGTGATACCACAAACATTTATATCTTTACCATCTCAGCCCTCTCTCTCCTTAAAACCGATGATGACATGCCCCTCGTCTATCCCCAGCTTATCCAACATGACCAACAAGAACCACTCACATTGGATTGTTTTCAAAATGATGAAGCAATTGCAAAATTCCTTGGACTACGGGAAGGCATACCATAAGGAGATCATAAGGCAAGATTTGCTATTGATCTAGATTCCACAGCATATTTTGGGGAGTCAACTCCATCTTCTAGTCATAAAAATGAAAAAGAAAAAGTAAAAAATCAAAAGAATAGGTCTTTGAGTGAAAACCGTAAGGCACTCTCTGATCATGAAAAAGTAAAAATAAAAGACGTACCTGCGGGTGAAAACCTCTCTAAGGCACCCAAAGGTGGAAGATTGGACATACCCCTATCAAGTCGGGATAAATCAACATTGCTTGTGGAAATGACCGAAGAGATAAATTTGGGTACACCTAAAAACCCTAAGGTCATTAATTTTGCTGCTTCTCTATCAAAATAGGAAAAGATAGATTTTGTTAATTTCTTTCTTGAGAAAAAGATCAGTTTTGTCTGGTCCTATGCAGATATGTCTGGCCTTGATCCAGAATTAGTCCTTCATCACTTGCCATTAAAAGCAGATGCCAAGCCTGTCAAACAAAAACTCAGAAAGATGCATCCCCAGGTGGCTCTCTTGGTCAAGGTAGAACTAAAAAAATTACTAGACGTGGGCTTTATCAGACCCATTGATTATGCTGACTGGATTTCAAATTTTGGTGCCAGTTAGCAAAGTAACTGGGGGCATCAGAATCTGTACGGATTTTAGGGATCTCAATAAAGCATGCCCTAAAGATGATTTTCCACTGCCAAATATAGACATCATAGTTGACATGACTGTTGGATATGAGATGCTCTCATTAATGGATGGTTTCTCCAGCTATAACCAAATTCGCATTGCTCCTGAAGATCAACATAAGACTGCATTCACATGTGCTTGGGGTACTTACTACTGGAATGTGATGCCCTTTGGTCTTAAAAATGTTGGAACAACATATCAAAGAGCTATGATGACAATTTTCCATGATTTCATACATACTTTGATGGAGGACTATGTTGATGACTTATTATGCAAATCTGTCACAAGAGATAGTCATCTAGCCATCCTGGGCCCAATCTTTGACCGAATGGAGACCTACAAGATCAGACTCAATCCAAAGAAGTGTGTCTTTATTGTCACAACCAGCAAATTACTAGGGTACATTATTTCTCACAAAGGCATCAAAGTCGACCCTGCCAAGGTTAAAGCAATAATGGATATGCCTCCTCCTTCCAATCTCCATCAACTAAGAAGTCTGCAAGGAAAGCTACAGTCAATCCGCCACTTTACAGCTCAATTGGTAGACAAATGTCATCCATTCTAGCATTTATTGCATAAAGGAGTTGCTTTTAAATGGACTGAGCAATGTCAATCAGCATTTCAAACTCTTAAGGACTATTTGTTGTCACCACCTATTCTAATGCCTCCTATAGAAGGGAAGCCATTTATATTGTATATTTCTGCAACTGAAATGGCACTAGGAGTTCTCTTGGCCCAACAGGATGAGAAAGGAAAAGAGCAGGATATTTATTATATCAGTCAGACACTAGTGGGCTATGAGCTGAATTATTCAAATATTGAACAGGCATGCTTAGCAGTGGTCTTTGCAACACAGAATCTTTGACACTATATGTTAAGTCATCAGACAATGCCAGTTGCAAAAATTGATCCCTTGAAATACTTGCTTAGTAGGGCAGCTTTGACAAGTCGCCTAGCAAAGTGGGTTATGATCCTCAGTGAGTTTGATATTGAGTATATGGAGTGAAAGGCAATAAAAGGACAAATCATAGCAGATCAACTTGCAGAGGATCCTATTTATGATGATCATCCCATGTTGACCGATTTTCCAGATGACTTAGTCTTTGCTCTCACATCTTCTAATGAATGGAAGTTATATTTTGATGGATCCCATACCAAGTTTGGGTCCGGAGTAGGTATATTGTTTGTCACCCCTCAAAGTGATGCTATTCCCAAATCCTACAGAATAACTTTCCATTGTACCAATAACATTGCAGAATATGAAGCTCTGGTCACAGAACTCCAAGTAGCGATCCACTGGAACATCACACATTTACAAGTCTATGGAGATTCTCAATTAGTCATCCATCAAGTGAATGATGACTATGAAACAAAAGATGAAAAGCTTATTCCCTACAAGCATATGGTAGATTTCTTCAAGACAAAATTCATGGCTATCCATTTCAGTCAAGTTCCAAGAATTCAAAACAAGTCGGCAGATGCGATGGCTATGATTTCTTCCATGTTAAATATGCCCCACAATATGGACAAATGTGAATTCTTGGTCGAACAGTTGCTTGTCCCTTCTTTTGAAATTCTGATAGCAGATGTGATGTGTGTTCTTGTTGGTCCTAATTCCCCATGGTATAATGACGTCTATCAATATTTGAAATCCCAAACTTTACCACCTAACCTTTCTGCTAACCAATGTCGAGCCTTCATCCAACGGACGGCCAAATATGTCATCATTACTGACACCCTTTACCATTGTTCCTTTGACCATACCCTCCTCAGGTGTTTGGATTCTGATGAAGCACAAATGGCTTTACGCGAGGTTCACGATGGTATATGTGGGGGCCATTTCAATGGTTTGAGCTTAGCCAAAAAGTTGATTCGTGCTGGGTATTATTGGCCCACTCTAGAAAAGGATGTTCATGATTTTGTCAAGAAGTGCTACAAATGCCAAATCCATGGAAATTATATTCATGCGCCAGCCCAAGAGCTTCATTCTGTCATATCTTTGTGGCCCTTTTCTCAATGGGGATTGGATCTTATTGGCAAGATTCACCCGACATCTGCAAATGGACACAAGTTTATCATTCCAGCCACAGAGTATTTTACAAAATGGATCGAGGCTATCCCCATGACCTATATCACTGGTGTGCAAATTTCAAAATTCCTATTGAATTATATCATATGCAGATATGGGGTTCCCCTTGCCATAGTCACAGATAATGGCCGTCCATTCAAGAATAAAGATTTCAAAGAACTCTGTGAAAAGTTTCATATCCAACACCGTTTTTCCAATCCATACTATCCACAAGGTAATGTTCAAGCTGAAGCATCAAATAAAACCATTATCAAGATCCTGAAAAAGGTTGTCAATGACGCTAGTCAAGATTGGCATGTACAGTTGAATCCAGCACTATGGACTTATCATACTTCTATCCGCACACCTACTGGCACAACACCTTATTCCTTGGTGTATGGTGTGGAAACCATTTTACCCTTGGAAGTGGAGATTCCTTCTTTGCATGTTTCCTTGCAACATCTGATTGATGATGAGATGCACAGAGTCTCTTGGTTTCATTAGCTTGAGATGTTAGATGAGAAATGTCAGACAGCGCTGACACATTTGCAAGCATATCAAAACTGTCTTCGTCGCTCTTATAATAAGAAGGTCAAAGGGCGACACTTTGAAGTGGGTGATCTAGTTTTAAAGGCAAACCCCAAGAATGCACAGTCTACTAACATCATCAAAGGCAAGTTTGAACCTAATTGGGTTGGGCCTTTCATAGTTACTGCAGCCTATGGCTCGGGGGCATATCAGCTTGCCACCCCAGAAGGTGAACCTTTGTCAGATCCTCTAAATAGCATGCACCTTTGCAAATACTGGGCATAATTTTCTATCAGCAGTTCTTCAAATATGATCCTGAAAAAATACAAAAAAAAACAGAAAGCTCAAAAAATACAAAAAGAAAAGTGAAAAAAAGAGAAACAAAGAAAAAGAGAAAAAAGTAAAGAAAAATGATTCGCCCTCTAGTGAAAACCTGGAAAACAGGCACTTTGGGAAAGTACCATGGTGAAAACCTGGCAAACAGGTGCCATGTGTAAAGAGATCATTGGTCCGTCATCTATCATGACCTCTAGCTATGCTTTCTCTCTGCAGGTTTATCACGCCTATCCTTGTCCTGACCCAATGTTCTGTTCCAGGCCTGTGATTGGTCAACATCATTTTCTTGCAAACTCCAGTTTCTTGTGCATATGTCTTAGTCCTGGTCTCTATATATGTATTTCCGATGTCCATTGGGTGCGTTACCCTTGTCATGCTCAATCACTGGAACTTTCAAATTGAAAAATGTCCTGAAATAACCAAAAAAAAAAAAAATTGAAAAATGTCCTTAAAAAAATTCAAAAAAATTGAATAATGTCATAACAAAATCCAAACAAATTGAAAAATGTACTGAAAAAAATCATAAAAATTGAAAAATGTTCTGAAAAAATTCAAAAAAAATCAAAAAAATGTCCTGAAATAAATCCCTAAAAAGTCAAATAAAGTCCTGAAAAAATGAACACAAAAAATTGTAAAAACTCGAAAAGCAAAACAAGAAGATATCCCCTTTGTGCATAGACAGATCGCTAAGCATACATCCAACGACACACAATCACATACTGCGCTTTACTAAAATCACGCATTAACAAATGAACTTTTTCAATCAAACAGGACATTCAAACTAATCACAATTGTCATATCAATCAAACGTTAACATCAATATCATTTGACCGTGTCACTAATATCATGGGTCTTATACCGGGTGTGGTATACTCGAAACCAGACTGTGTCCTATCTTAGACGGGGTATCGCATTCCCTGAAACTAGACAGCATGATCGTCCTATCAACACTTTCAACTTTTGACAATGAAGATCAAGATGTTTGTTTGACTTGTTGGATTTAGCGAGTCTTATCATTTATTGATTTATCTTCGATCATGTTCCTATGTTGCTTGATGATGTCACTGAGTGATTTAGAGTGACCGGGATGGTTCATGGTCCCTTTCTTTTTTGTTGTGATTGTTGTTTGTGGAATGTTTGTCACAAACTGGGGCAACTATATCATTGGGTGTTTGTGATAAGTACGTTCACTTTGTGAAGGCCATGCATACCTCAACCCTTGATGTATGCACCCTAGGATGCCTCACTCATTCCTTGTGTGCGATGTGTCTGTCTTTTGCAAAAAGGGTTGCATTTCAACTCTGGCCTTCAATGCCATGATGCTATGCATCCATTTTGCTACACAGAATAAAGGTTCTCACCTACAAAGTGCATTAGTGAAAGCAAGTTTTTCTTCGTCTCTAGCTGTCCTTTGTCTCATTTCTTCTTACTAACATTTCTTTCGTCAGTTCGGGTAGTCAGTTCGGTCTAGTTCTCTGATCTCCACAAAAAAAAAACACATATGCTGCATCCTGCATTCATTGGTTAGTACATTTGCATTATATCAAGCATCACATCAAGCATTTTATCCATTTCATATTATAAATGCATTAAAAACACATAAACATATATCCATACATGTTCCACAATGGTACATCAACAATGCATAAGCCATCCATACATGGAAAATAACTATAAGTCATAACACATTGCATCCCATCATATCGATGCATATCATATCATATATCACAATAATATCAAAGTACAAAATTGGACTGTCTGTCCTAAGTATGGCCCGCAGGCTGACTACATAATGTCACACTACATCTGTCTCTATCATAAGGAGTACGTGCCTCTGTCACTGGGTGCTCCCTCTGTCCTCCTCATCCCTACCATGTCTCAAGGATGATGTCCTTCCTATCCAAGGTCCTGGCTGTGGTGGTCTCATAGGTCCACTCACCCCCATGCTGCTCACTGACCTTCGAGAATGTGGTCTTCTCTCTGTCCTCGATCATGCCTAATATAATGCTACTCCTCTACTCTTGTGGAATTGCACTCTCATATGGTGTCCTCCAATGGCGTATCTCCTCTTCGGTCTCTACCAACATTTGTGCCATCTCACGTGCACTGGCATCCCTAATCGACCCAATATACTCGGTCACTCTCTGCTCTGCTTGCTATGCTTGGGCTATTGTTGTATCTTGTGCCGCTGTCATTCTAGAAGTAATGATTGTAACAAACTCTCCTAGGAAAGTCCAAAGCTATGTATGCATCCATATTGTTATAAATGGATACCAGGACTAGTAAAAAATGGGATCACAAGGAATTGTAAGAAAACGTTGTAGAAATTTATCTGAGCTTATTTCAAGTTTTTGATGGAGAATATTCGAATGTTTTTGTAATACTTTCAGAAGAAATATCAATACACAGACCATTGGTTTTGAATTTAAACTTTGTGTTGTCTTCAAGTATGTTTGCAAATGTTTACTGTTTCATTCTGAGTAATCTAGGGTTATTCCTTTTGAATATGGGTTGCAAGGCAATTTCCAGTAAATATGTTTCTTATCTTTTCTCTTCAAGAGGGGAATTAAATATGCAGGAATCATTTTTACCAGTAGATTCTTTGTGGGATGCTTTGAATTTTGATGAACATAGTTTAGTCTGGTATGAATAAATTCTTATGTGTGTCAGACATATATAGGGATCTGCAGAAGCCAAACTGATGGAATATGTAGAGATGTTTCATTGTGGAGGTATTGTTTGAACTTAGATGACTCTGTAACCTTGGATAAGGCACTGATATCTATTAAGGTTATCTTCTATACATCTTGTAGATCAATACTGAACATGTGTATAAGTTTCATTCCTTTGTTTCAGTTAGTTTTAAGGTGATAAGATCCACTAGTTTTCGGACTGGTTTGTTCTGGATTTATCTTTTAAAAGTGTGAATTTAGTTCACAAAGGTATACCCGCCTGAACTTTGGATAAGTTCTGAAGATGTCTAAAAATGGTCAACTCTTGCGGAGTCATACTTTAACATTTGCGCATTGCCTTATTTTAGGGTTATTGTGTTGCATTAACATTTCTCCTATGTTGTGCACTTGGTCTTTATCATTTGTGAGCATCGAGTCCTTCTTCTACATTCTTCATTTGTCTCGCTTTCAAATTTGGTCTTGTCGATAACAATCTTCAGTCATGATTTTGGTTGAACTTATCCTGTTGCATCAATGTGCATGCTCATTTAGCATATTTTGACATTGTCAATTCGATTTCATTTTGGACATCGTCAATCCTAATCGATGATAGAATTAGGGTTTTGTCCTCTAGTCAATCTTGTCATTTTGTGATCAATTTATCATCAATCTTGTCATTTTGTGATCGATTTCTCATCGATCGTTGTCATTTTCAATCTTGTCATTTTGTGATCAATTTGTCATCGATTGTCAACTTTCTCAATCATGTCAATTTGGATCAATTAGTCATTGTTCCTCGTCATTTGGTGCATTTATCAATCAAATCATTTATCAGCATTGGTCTTTTATCAAGTCAGAATTATGATCAAGTCGATCCTACATCAAGACCTAATTGTCATCCTTGCATTTCTTATTCATCTTCTAGGGTTTTATGATTTATTCATTTAACCTTGTTTGTCATTTTCCCTCTAGGTTAAACATTTTATTTATTTATCCTAAGTCTTCTTGTCACAATTAAATATTTATTTAATTGGCTAACTAATTTCTCCTCTCTTTTTGAATTAATTAATGAATGAAAAATTATTAATTAATTTACCTAATTTTCCAATTTACTAATTTCTCCTAATTCCTAATTTTCTAATTTTCATCAATTTTCTAATTTCCTAATTTCTAATTCATCTAATTTTCTATTTTCTCTAATATTTCTCCGAATTTCATGGGAATGACATAGCAAATTTGTCATAATTTGTCATAATTTGTAAATCAATCAATTTTGCATAGCAACCTTGTCAATTTGTCATAATTATCAATCAATCAATTTTGCATAGAAAGTGTCAATTTGTCATAATTTGTCATATTTGTCATTCTTGATTTGAAATTTCCTTTCAAATCTCTTCATGCTAATCTTGTCATCTCTCCAATTTGTCTATAAATTGGATGAATTTCTTCAATCAAAGATCCCAATTGATCACATTTTTGAATCCCCGAATCAATCACGCTTCTAGTACTCTTGCACTACCGTCTTGTCAATCTTGCTTTCACATTATGCTTATGCACTTGAAGGTGAGGTCCACAAAACAAAGCTATTTGAAGGAGAAAGAAGGACAATGGAGAATCATGGAGGAGACATTCCGCATTTACGATGGTTTGCGTTTGAATTGAATGTTTCATTTCCATATTTCTATTGAATGTTTGTAGGTTTTGTTATCATTGCAATCTGGTTTTGTGATTGAGCTAGACTAATGTTTCTATTGCTTTGATGATTTCCACATTTCCTATCTACAAGTTCAAAGTGTAGAAGGTTAATCAAACCTTGTCATATGTTGTCCTAGAAGTTTCCTTCTCTTTAATCTCTCTTCTGCATACAAAGTTATCATATCACTATAAGGATTTTAAAGTGAATTAGACTTTGAGAACAAAACATCATTTATTTCAATGAGGGTTTTTCCATTTATGTCCCTAACACTCTTTGTAATGGGGTCATAGTTGTGTGCAATCTGAGTTAGGAGATCCACATCCATGAACACTCCAGGGACCACCAATTTGCCTACATCCAACTCCCAAATCCTATTCATTGGGGCTGGGGAGTGTCTCATATTGAATCCGACCTTGAATAAACCCATACCCCCACAACCCTGTCTGCGTGTCTCTCAGCCAATTGCCTTTGTCGTACAATCCTTCTCCTATTCTCAGGCGAGGAGCTTTTGGCACCAACTCTTTAACCTTAGATGCCACGTTAGTTGACATGGTTAACTATTCTAGGAAATCGTCACAGATTGCTCTCTCATGGCAATTAACTTTCCCTAAGAAATCCTTTTTAGGTGCCATCTCAATAATACTATGCAAGTAATTTAATTACTAACCACAGCAATTCTATAACACAACAAAACCCCAGTTCAAACAAACTATCAAGTAATTGCTAAGCAAAAATACAAGAAAACTTGTTCTTGGCTTGAAGAAATCTGCTCTGCACTCACCTTTCCGCAACAGCTCTTTGAAATGATGCCTACATTTAATTTATATGAGACCATATATGGTAACCGGGATCTTAACTGCAGCATTGATACTGCATGCTTCGACCATCCCTTCAGAATTGAATTCATGGAAGAATTCAAAAATTTGGCACCAACGGGTCATAACATGTCTGTGTATTTTCTTTTCGCTCTTTCACCATTTCCTAGAGCATAACACCCTTGTATGTTCATCTAGTGAAGTTACACCAACTACTAGATCAAATAAAACTTGCACTACCTTTACCCTTTTACCTTTCCTCATCCGGCAATGGGCTAGAAATCCTTTCGCTATTTCGCAGACGGTAGCCAATGTGCACATTAACCCAGCGAAGCCGCGCTAGCTGTCCAATCAAATGGAACTTGATCAATCTTTATTTCTACTTGATCTTACTACGTTAGTGCCTAGGCCCTACCTCCTTTTTGCCACTTCGTGGGCTTTAACCCTCGAACACTTTTCTTTCATGAAGCCATGTGAACCATTAGATCGAGCTCAAATCACCTAGTCTTTAACTCTAACTAGGACTGTCAGCCTCACTAATTAACCATGCTTCATCTTGACAGCTATCAGTTTTTTCCATTTCACAGAGGTTAAGCCATGGGCATCTTTGGGCCATGAAACAATGAAAACCATTGGATCAACCTCAAGATGGATACCTTTTAACAAGCTTCGAACCTTTTAAGTGGGCCCTTTATTCAAAAATTACTTACCCTACTAGTTCTCCAGTTAATAAATGCCACATGGCAGTCGACCATTAGCTCTAGAAGCTCCTTTGGGTTCAGTTCTGAGTTAGCCATGTGTCTTACATTCACTAACTGCCCATTATACCTAGGCAGGCCCTCAACCACCCTTCAAAACCACGTGGCATTCGACACATCATTATCAAACCCTATGAAATGCACTAGCTATCATGCCACATCATGCCTTCATGTGATTTCCACCTATCTTTTGCCATTTCACAAGCATTAGTATTCGTTCAGCTTGCGGCCATGAAACCATGAGAATCATTGGATCAAAATAGAGTTGATCGGCTTTTAACTTCGTGCCTTGCCTGTCCTTTGGGCCCACCAGCCTTTTTGTCATTTCACAGAGGTTAAATTCACTAGCATCTTACCTTCGTGAATCCATGCGAGCCATCAGATCTCAAGAACCTGCTCATTGTTTAATCCTTTTATGACAACCTTGCCCAGGCCTACTGCAAACCACCAACTGAGCACCTCATCACTGCTATGTCATCACCAGCTAGACCTACCATCTTCACTGCCACCTTTAGCAGGACTCACCAACTTTTTCTACTTCGATATTAATAAACCTTGGGCATCTCCCGGCCATGAATTAACGTGGGCCATTGATCTCTTTCAAACCTAATCACCTTTTAGTCTAGGGAGAAGTCCTCACTACTGGGTCCCGCCAAACCTTTTTGCTATTTTGCAATAGGTAACTTGCATTCTTATTTTGGCTATGAATCAACATGAGCCATTGGATTCAAAATGAGATGGAGTCTCGTTAAGATGGCTGCCAGTGCACCCGGTCAGGCCCGCTTATGCCTTTCGCTATTTTGTAGAGGCTAACACACTAGCAACTCCGCCCAACAAAACAACGAAAGTCATAGATTTATCTAAGAGTTGTGCAATCCTTACGAGGCCTGACTAACATTACGAAAAGGCATATGAGATAGGCATAAAATTTTACAAGTATTTAACAATCGCCTAGGCAAATAACAATGGGGGAACACTCGTACGACTAAGGGACCCATCACTTAAGTGAATAAAGTAACACATAATTAGAAGCCAAAGGGTTTTTATCAGACATTAAAGCGATTTAAAACCTAAACCCTAAACCCCCTTTGGACTTAAAACAATTTTGAAGCAACAAGGGCATACCTGACTCAAAAACCTCATAAACTTAGCCAATTATGGGAAAAGAATACCCATTTTTTGAACAGTGATAACAGTGGCTCTGACTGGGGATGGTTGATCACAAGATCAACACAAGAAACTCAGAAACTCTAGAGAAATGGATCAAAAACAAGCCCACAAACAACAACTAAATAAAACCCAAATATATACAAACAAGGACCTACTATGCATGGACTTCAAGAAAAGTAATGCTTCAGGAATTGTCCATGCACTAGAAATTCTTGTACTTCATCATTCATATTCTTTAGAAAGTATGAGTCATTTCCATTCACATCACAAACCACAAAGGGGCTAATCCATAATGACTCAAACTTCTTACGCTTTCCCTTGTCCTGTCCTTTTGCATTTCACTGAAGAACAACATCACCAATTTGAAACTTTCTCAATGATGTCCTTTTGTCAAATAGATACTTAGACTACAATTGGATCTTCAAATTTCTCTTATGGGCTAAAGTTCTAATTTCTTCCACTTCCACCATCTGAATCATTTGGTCCTCCATAGGCTCGGACAACTCCATGTCTTTAGCTTGTAGGAATTTATATACTGGGAGAAGATTGTTTACTGGCACTCTAGCTTGTGTACCATGAACCAGTTCAAAAGGTGACATTCCAATGGCCTTCTTGATAGTAATTTTGTTAGCCCACAAAGCTAATTTCAACTTTTGATCCCATGACCTCTTGTTCTCTTCTAAGATTTTCTTAATAATGTTCAAGAGGCTTTTATTACTAGATTCGGCTTGTCCATTCCCTTGAGGATGATAGGGTGAAGAGTAGGACATAATTATCCCATGACTAGTGCAAAATGTAACAAACTCTTCAGACCTAAAACTCATAGCATTATCCATTACTAATTTTGTAGGGACTCCAAATCTAGTTATAACATTATCTATCAGGAAATTGATGACAACTTTACTTGTAGCTCTCTTGGTGGGTATGTCTTCGATCCATTTAGTAAAATAGTCAGTTGCTCCACCTGTGGCCTCTTCCTGATCTTTCAACAATTTCTCCAATAAAATCAATGCCCCACTGGACAAAAGGGGCTTCCACTATGACCAGATTTAAAGGTAAAGTTCCTTCATATTTTAGCTTGGATGAAAACCTTTGGCATGGGTCACATTTCCTAACATGTTCATCAGCATCTTTAAATAAAGTAGGCCAATAATACCCAGCCCTAACTATCTGTCTAGTAGTTGTCTTAGCAGAGTAATAACCTCCGCATACTCCATCATGCATTTGAATCAACACTTTCTTGGCCTAGAATTCATCCAAACACATTAGTAATGCCCCATCTCTATTTTTCCAAAAAACGTCACCCTGAATGAGAACATATTTTTGAGACTTAAGCTTTAGTGTCCTTTTCTGATTTTGGGTCATCCATTCTGAAAATGTAGCATCTCTCAAGAAATGTACTAGTCTTGAATACCAAGGTTGCTTTTCAATGTTGGTGACTACAATGTTTTCAACTTCAACATTGTTTATTTCAACATCAAGAAGATTGGATTCAGCCATAAGCTTTGCCAAGCCTAAGCCTAAGCCTCTCACCAATTTGGTGATCTTTATTTCCAAATCAAATTCTTGGATTGTATTAATCCATCTAAACCTTTTGCCTGTGACCTCAGATTGGGATAAAATATCCTTGACTACAGCATGTGGAACATAAGCAACTACTTGTGCATTTACAAGATATGGCCTGAAAGCCTTGACAGCTTTAACCAAAGCATATGCCTATTTTTCCATGATCTCATACCTCAATTCTGCTTCTTGTAAAGACTTGATATAAAAAGCTATGGGATGTTCAAATCTCTCATTATCCTTTTGCAACAACACTGCAGCTACTATATGATATGAAGCAAAAGAGAATAAAGAAAAGGGTTTACTATAATCTGGGGATTACAACATAGGTTCTTCCTGAATAGCTCTTATAATCTCAGCAAAAGCCTTTGAAGCTTCTTGATCCTAGCAAAATTTTGTATCCTTCTTGAGTAGTCTAACAATGGGTTTTACCAGCTCTGCAAAGTTTGCAATGAATCTTCTAACAAAATTAACTTTGCCTAAAAAAGATTGAATACCTTTAACACTCTCTGGTTTAGGCACATTGTTTATTGCTTAAATTCTTTTAGGGTCTATCCTTACCCCTTCCTTGGAGACAATATGCCCCAGCAACTGCCCTTCAATAACAGCAAAATGACACTTCTTGGGGTTTAATGACACACCAAATTCTAAAGCCTTATTGAACACTTTTTCCAAATGTCCACAGTGGTCATCAGCCCTTTTAGAGAAACATGTTAAATCATCTTGGTACACTACCATGATGATGCTGATGAATTCTTTGAAGGCTAGATCCATAGCTCTCTAAAATGTAGCTCCAGCATTTTTTAATCCAAATGGCATTCTTACATAAACATATGTTCCCCAAGGGGTGGTGAAAGTGGTTTTGAATTGCTCAGATTCCTTCACTAGCACCTGATTATACCCTGAGAAACCATTCATCATTGACAAAAGATCACAGCCAATTACTCTCTGTAGCATGGCTTCCATATTGGGAGAAGAATAATTATCCTTCAGGGAAGCAACATTTAAATTTCTAAAATCAACACACAATCTTATGTCCCCATTTTTCTTTCTAACTAGGACCAAATTGGAGACCCATGAAGAATGTCTTATAGGTTTAATAATCCCCCCTTCTCTTAGCTTAGTCAATTCTTGCTGCATCTTGGTTTCTAGCAGGGGATTAATAGGTCTATGCTTTTGTCTGAAAGGCTTAGCATCTAGAAGTAAAGGAACTTCATGCTGAAAAAGGTCTTGTCTATACACCTTTAGGTCTTCATAGACCAAGAAAACACATGCTTATATCTCTTCAATATTTTTTTATAATATTAGTTTTGACATGAGGAGGCAATTTTTTTCCAATGTATACCAACTTAGGGGATAATTTTGTCCCCAAGTTTACTTCCTCCAATTCTTCTAATTTGGTAGTAGATTGCTGGTGCAGGTGACTGTCATTATAGCTGAACATGCCCTCAAGCTCTACTAACCCTTTGGTGTCTCATTTGTTTCCAACTAAACCAAGTCATTGCCGAATATTGTCTCTCTATTGTCAATCACCTCTACCAATGCATTGCAATCATTTTTTTGTCCATCATAATCATCAATACATTATATGAACCTAAGAATATATTCATCATCGGCAAAAACTTGCCAATTATACACATTATCAGGGATGGCAGGCCTAGATTTTATTTCCACAGTGGATATGCCAGTTAGTGTTGCATCATCATTTTTCAATGCAACATTGGCTAAAAATTATTCCATGATATTCTTCAATCTCTCTATCCAATTAATAGAAAAAGCATTGAAATGCTCAATGACATCCCAAACTGCATGCTTATATCTTTTCAATCTATCATTTTTTGATGCATATTTGGATCTTACCTGAGAGACAACCAATTCTTAATCTCCTAAAACTTTCAACACTTATATCCCATGCCTCTTTGCAACTTCAAGCCCCAATAACAGAGCTTCATATTCTGTAGTGTTGTTTGTGTACTAAAAGGCTAATAAAAAGGAATATTTAAAAGTTATACCCAATGGGGATAGAAAAAGAACTCCTGCTCTAGACCCTTCTTTGGAGCAAGCTCCATCAAAATACATTTGCCATAAACCATGTTGTTGTGATTCTAATTCAATCATAATGGATTTTGTATTCCTTAACTGAGGTAAAATTGGTTGCACCCTAAAGTTGTCAAGATCCACATCAATCATGCAATTGAGCATGCTAGGATCTACATTCTCAATTACTTTAGGAGCACATGGTTCTCTGTATAACTTGACTTGATTCCTATTGATTGGGATAGTAGCATAAGATAAATCCAATTGGACATTTCTGCCTACTGCTACTGCCCACTGCATGGATAATAACATGCCATAATGAGGCTTAGTGTCAATGACAATAACATCCATCTTATATGTCACTTTAGGAAATGCTGCTATCTTTACTTCAACATCTCTCATTGTACCTATCACAGGCACTTCCTTGTTATCCATAGCATATAATTTCCCATATATTGTAGTCACTGATAATCCTAATTCTTTCACGACACCATAAGGCATTACATTAGCAGCTGCACCTGAATCTATCATACAATTTTTTATCAACTGGTTATTTACTAACAAAGTGACATAAAAAGGATCTACTTGTAAAATTTCTTGAGTAATAGTTGTTCCAACATAAGCCTCTGGGGTTTGGAACTCCTGATCCTTTCCATTTTAATTGAATCGGTGGGTAGTACTGTGTTACTATCAGATATATTAGAAAACAAAGACAAGGCAGCTTCTCTATGTTGTTTTATTTTCACTAACTCTATTAATGGGATAGTAACTTTCATTTGTGTAAGAGCCTAAGCCATGTCAAATGTGGAATTGCTGCTCAACTCAGCGTTAGCTTTAACTCTTTCTGCCTTAGGCTGACTCACCTTCTTTGTTGTGGCAGCTCCTTGTGTATCATTTGTATTGTTATCATCTGTACTCTTGGGGACATCTTTAATTTGATCTTTCTTTTCTTGACCCATTTGAGGGGTAGTAGCACTACTTGTTGCCCTTTTCTTAAGAACCTCTTTTATAAACATAGAACCAGGTTCACCCTTCACTATCTTTTTTGGTGCTCCTCAGGTTATAATTGTGCTTTGCCTTAGCTATAGCAGCTTTGGTGAGATTTTTCACTTCTTCCTCACTAGGCCTTCTAAGATGAACTTCTTCATCTTCAATGGTTACCACATTCAGAGTAGGATGCCAATCAAGTGTTAGTTGTCCTTGAAAAGACCTTTTACTATCCAGCACATCACTAAATTCACTTTGTACATATTCCTCATCACTTTCTACAATGGTTTCAAACATATTAATATTAGGCTCAGCCTCTTGCCTTAGAGACTCTTCAAGGGCTTGAGCAACTGCACAGTGATGAGGAGAATATGGCCCATCACAAGCAATAAACCAAGGAGTGTTCTCTATGTTGTGAATGTTTTTTCCTTTTAAGAGATTAGGGGTGTCTTGGCTCTGAACATTCTTAGGCTTCTCATTCTGAGGTTTTCCATCCTTCCAGTTGGTATTATAAGGCATATCGTGCAATCTGGGAGGTCTATCTTGCCAATTATAGTGAGGCTTATCATTTTTTATTTACCCTAGTAGTTAGATCCTTCATAGCAGTGACTAACTTTTCTATCTTATCTTCCTCCTTAGCAACTTTGTTTGGTTGCTATTTTGTTTCCTGCCATAGCCTACCATCAGTTCTTCTTCCTAATTTTCCAGATGCTTTCCTATTGATCTCCACATTGATAGCAATTTTGAATGCATCTCTCAGGATATGTGGATTCTTATACCTTAAAATATAAGCCATTTTGGAATCAAATGCATTATAATAAGTATTCAGGCACATGTTATCATCTAGTCTCATCACTTGATACAACCTATGCATGGCTTTCTGAAATCTAGCATTGAAATCGGTGACCATTTCATTATCAGATTTTCTAGTATTATTGAATTCATTTAACATGAAACTCACATTTTTTTTGTCACCATATTGTTCTTGAAAGCAATTCTTGAAATCCTCCCAAGACCCAATGCTATTAACAAGGAGACCCCTATACCAATCTCTTGCATCATCTATTAGGGACTGGACAAATAATTTCATTATGACATCTTCATCTTCTATCTCATAATAATTTATCAAGTCACCAAAAGATTTTAAATGCTCCTTTGTACTAATTGCATTATTTCTAGCAAAAGTAGGGAGTCTATCTCTTAACTCCGTAGGAACATGGTTGGGATATCCTGGGATTCCATCAAAAAATAACTGTCTGTACTGCTCTAAGTTGATGGGTCTCCTTTGGAAATGGTTAACAACATTGTTATTATCCATTTTCATTCTCACAGTAGGGATTTGAGTCTGAGAGATTTGATTATTCTGGTTAATTACAGGGGCTTGAGTGGCTATTTCTATATTGACAGGCAAAGTGGGATAAATTCTAACAGGGGGGGAGAAACTTGTTGAGGACCAGGCTTCTTGAGATCTTCTGATGGGAAAATGATAGGGGGAGCTTTGAGATAACCAATTTTTCTTTTGACTTCTTTGTTAGTTGCCTCTAACTAAGCTTTCTCTAACTCCATTTGTAGATCTTGTTTCTCCTTCCTAATTCTTTCCATCTCCCTCTCATGTGCTAATAATCTATGAGAGATGTCCACCATAGTCTTTCATCCTGACCTATTTTCCATGCATTTTTGCTTTCCTTTATCAACCTCATTTCTAATAGGTTGTGGGTCACCAAAAACCTCCTTATTTGGCTGGAGTAATGACTTATATGCTGGTTTGGCTTTGGGAATTGTAGCGTCCTAAAATTGTGACACTTGCAATTTTGACTGCATTTGGGTCTTCACGATGGCGGCGCAACGTTGAACTTGAATGGAGACCCTGAAACCTGTTTACAACATCAAAAACTGCATTTTCTGCACCTTGGCCTGATCCCTCCTTGCACCCTGCTGCCCCGGGAGGTAGGACCATGGTGCCTAGCACCCTGGTCCTTCAGGACTAGGGCGCCCTGCGCCCTGGTCCCCCAGGACCATGGCGCCCAGTGCCCTGGTCCCTGGCCCTATTTTGGGCCCGGTCTTCTTTTGGGCATCGGGTCTTTAAGTTTGCAATTCGGGAAATAATGTTTCTAGGTCGACCTAAGGTCAGAAAAATCAGTCTATCAACCCTAATTGACAAGTATATAAAATACTTTTCCTATCCTAGAAAGGGAGGAAGGAAATAAGCAAGAGCAAGATGCGGAAGCAATATTCAAACATTCAAACATTCAAGCATTCAAGCATTCCTTCAAGCAATTGAGCATTCTAAGTCTCCATTCAAGGCTAGGTGTTGCATTCAAGACAAGGATTCAACCATTGAAAAGGAGATCACATACAACATACATTACACCTTCGCATGTAAGAATACAAACATTCTTACAACAAGGTATCAGTACTTGTTTACATTACAAACATTTACATTTACAGCATTCTCATTTCTTGGTTAATTCCAAAATCGGGGTTTGACCTAAAGGCAAACCCCTAATCCCTAACCCCCCAATCGTCCTCTCTTTTCTATGTGTAGGTTGCAGGTACGCGGCTGTAATTGAAGATCTGGAATCCTTGTGCAGAGACGAACAGATCCACCTTCGTTTCACAGATTTTTCAGAGGACCGTGTGCACGCCGGGCGCCATCGTCCCATAAACTTTTGCTCAAATTTGCAGAACAGCACCGTCTCAACATTTTACTACTAATTCCAGGTTCCTAGCTTCATCCTATATCCCTATCTCTGTTTACAAGCGAATCTTTCTTGCTTCTACATACATTCCTAGTTCAATCATTATATCTATATTCTTTACAAAAGAGGGTATCCTTGATGTCTTAACCCTTGAAACTCATTTAGAATCCAATCCTGCATTGTGTGGGATTGGATCTTGTGGGTTTCAACCCCTCTTTTGAATGTAAAGTCTCCCCTAAGTGAAAACCATCAACCCTAGTGATCTCCCTTCTCTCTCCTTGGAGTTGGGGAGGGGAGAACAACTAGGGTTTGATTTTTCTGCTTTACATTTTGGTGAACCTGACGTGAACATCCTAATTCTGATTATTCATGGTTAGATCTGAAAAATTTTCTTCCTTAATTACATTTCCATGTTTGATCTTTTGCAAATTTTAGAGGCTAATTGCATAAAAACCCTAAAATTTTCTTTTTAGTAATTAAACTTGTGGAATGTTTAATTGTTAATGCTTGTTTCAGATCTACCCTTCTATTGCAAATTGTCAACTCATAGTTGTGCTTTAATTTTGAAAATTAAGTGGTTAAATGTCAAAACCCTAATTTTTAAAACCTTCTTGATTCAACCTTTGACTGGTAATTTCACTGATCAAAACACCTCCAAATCGGCTGTAACTTTGGATTCCGCAATAAAATCACAATATCTCTCATCCCTGAAAATTTGGAAAAAAGTTGCGAGGACCGTGTGCACCTCGAGCGCCATCGTCCCCAACATTTTTTCTGAAATTTCGGGAGCTAGATCTTACTGTATTTTTCTGCTAAAATCTAGAATTTTGGCTGATTTTATTAATTCTAAGACTTTCAAAGTTAAAGTCAAAGTTGGTCTAGCGATTGCTTGGATTGAGGCTTCTAATCATTCAAAAATTGTTGAAATTAAAATTCATATCAAAATTGTGTTTCTTACAGTCCTAAATCTGAAAAGTGTGTTGGCATTCATTCGAAATTTCCGTGCTTTATTCAAATTTTTGCAGTTTGTGACTTTTCAAATTAAATGTTTAATTGCAACAACCTTGATTTCCACTTTCAAAATTGAATTTTGTGTGAAATTGAGTCAATTTTTAAAATTTCAAAACTTGCATTGCTTTTAGTATTCCCTCTAAAATCATAAAATTCAAAATTTCAGTTTCCCTCTCTTTTTCAAAATTCAAATTTTACATTTTTCAACAATCTTGGTAGGGTTCAATTTTGAGATTGCAACTTTAATTTGGCCTATCTACAGATCGTAAAATCACTCAATCTTTTCAGATTAGCTTTAAAATCATCATAACTTTCATCCCTGAATATTTCGAAAAAAGTTGTGAGGATCATGTGCACTCCGTTCGCCACGGTCCCTGACATTTATTCCAAAATTTTGGGAGATTGTCCTGATTGTATTTAATAGCTTAAATCTAGGAGATTGGCTGATTTTATTGAAATTTGCTACCTCTAAAATTCAAAATCTTCTCTCTCTCTTTAGTGCATGAGTTTTGCAACAATAAGCCCTACTTACACTATTCCCGTTAGACGAAGCCTTAGAATTAAGTCTTTCCAAGGTTTAATTACTGAGGAGATGGAACCTAATTTGAATGGCCTTTTTAACAAGGACATGGGTAATTCCTCTAATCCTCTTAATGATGAAGAAGCTCTCCATGAGGTTTCTGTATAACAACTTTCAAAATTGGATAACCAATTTGATGATTTTCGACAATGGATGTCTCAAGAATACCCCGATAGCGAAGCTCTTTCATTAATTGAGGGTCTAAAATGTATGGTTCAAAGTGATAAGAATGGAATTGATATTTTGCATGGTATTGCACACATTATGGAGTCAAATGTGATGCCTATGAAGAGTTGTGCTGAAAATTTAGGTTATACACAACCTCCTACTCAAGTTAATCATTCTACCCCTTTGACAACTTCTATTGCTAGTATACCTACTTTTACATCAAACATAATGACTACTTCAATACAAGACATTCCACCTATGATCACTAGTCATGGGGGCAATCCCTCTTCTTAAATCAACCCTCTTCCTTCATTCAATCCAACTTCTTCATTCATCCCTTCAATGAGTGTTCCTATTTCATCTCCACAAATGAACATGACGCAAGGGGGCAATTCATTTAACCATTCCATTCCTCCTTGTAGTGTTCCTCCTTTCCAATCATCTCCTATGACTAACTATCATAGTGTCCCACCACCTTACTCTCAATCAATACCTTCTTTCAATAACATAATACCTCCATCACAATCTAACATGTCTAATATGAACTCTTCGACTGAAGCGACCATTAACAATCTTGCACAAACTGTCTCTTCTTTACAGCAACAAATTGCCTCTATGAGTCAATCTAAGTTTAGTGTGCCCACATTTGATGTTGCGAGCCCACTTTCTCTTGACATTGTTCGAGCTATCCCCCCTAAACATGTTGAAATTCCGCATTTGGAGCTTTATAATGGTAAGGGTGACCCTCTAACACATGTTAAGACCTTTCAAACAATATGTACTGATTTTGCTTATGACCAAAGGTTGCTTGCAAAACTGTTTACTAGAACATTAAGAGATAAAGCCCTACAATGGTATTGCTCGTTGCCTTCTTATTCTATTACTTCTTTCGAACAACTTGCAAATGCTTTTATTCAACAATTTCAAAACAATATAAGTCCTAAAGTTACTTTGATTGATTTAATGCATTGTAAACAAGGTGTTAAAGAAAAAGTGACTGATTTCATTGGTAGATATAAGCATTTGTATGCTCAAATTTCTTTTCCAGTACCTGACAATGATATTCAAAGAATCTTTATTTCTAATTTATAAAAGGATATTAGAGAAAAACTTATGTTTTCTGAGTTTACTTCTTTCCAACAGTTGTGTGCAACTCTTCACAATTATCAACTGACTGTGAGTCAAATGGAACAAGCAAATCCTATGGCTCTGAGTGATAAGGGTGATAGTAGTCAACAACCATTTCGGAAGTTTAAACCAAATAGAGAGTCCATTAAATTCAATGAAAACATCATCAACAACAATGTGAATGCAGCATCAGGTGTGCCTCCTATTTCTAAGTTTTTCAAGAAAGAGAGAAAGTTTACTCCTTTGAATGAATCATTGCATAGTATTATGAATAAGTTATTGGAACAAAATGTGCTTACTCTTCCTCCTATAAAGCAAATAGATCCTACAAAGATTAATTCACCCTATTTTGATAACAAATCTTTTTGTCAATTTCATCGTCATCCTGGGCATGATACTGAAAAATGTTTTTCTTTAAAGGGTAAAATTCAAGATTTGATTGATAATAACACTATCTCTATTTCTAGTGTGAATGATAAAGGCAACACATCTGTAGCTCCTCCTAACCAAAATCTTAAGATTTTTACTGATCCATTACCTTCTCATACCTCTAATGTGATTGATACTAATGCATCCTCTGTCTCACCTGATGATCTTGTGTCTATGACTCTGAATGTGATTAACTTTGTAGAGCAGCAGAAAATCCCTAAAGAACCTTCTATCACATTTGATTCCAGTAAAACTATCAGAGCACCTGATGGTCCTTTATATGTAGTTTCAAAAGTTAAGAATACACCTTGCCGTGGAGTGCTTATTGATCCTTCTTGTATGGTTAATGTCATTACTGAAGAATTTCTTTTTACTTTGCAATTGAATCAAGTGATCTATGATGAAACAAATGTGGTTGTGAAATTATTTGATGCATTTTCTTCTCCTGCAATTGGTTCTATTACATTACCTATTGAGGTCCATAACAAATCCCTTGATGTGAGCTTTGCTATTATTCCATCGTCCGAACAATTTCATGTGAAGCTAGGCTATCCTTGGCTATCTTCCATGAAAGCTATCGCTTCTCCTATTCACAAGTGTTTGAAATTTCCCCATAATGGTGAAATTATTGCTATCAATCATAGTCTCTTTAAACCAGCTGAAAGAACTTCTAGCATTCCTATTGATTACTTTTGGCCTGATTAATTCCAATCTCTTCCTCCACGAAGTGATCATCTTTTTAAATCTTATCAAAAGTGGAAAAAAGATATGATCCTATCTCTAAGTGAACCTAGAACACCCAAACTTGACATTCCTATCGTTCTTGAGAAGGAAGTTTTTCCTTTGAAAGATAAAACTAATGTCTTTCCTCAAGAAGATTCCCAACCCATCCCTATGAATGTGACTATGCCTATGACTAATAAACTTCTTAAAAGTAGACCTATACCTCCTCATCATGATGGACTTGGTCTCCTTCCTAAACCAAATATTCCTCCCTTATATGGAGCAGTTCCTCCTCCTTCTTCTTATGGAGAGAAGAGACCTTCCTCTTCTCCTATTATTCAACCTAAGAGACCACAACCTAAACACCCAAGTGAAAAGGATGAGAACATTCCTCCTCCTCAATCTTCTCAACTTCCTACTAAGACTAGATGAAATTGTTCTACACGTGAATGTCGACGAAAGCATCATCTTAGAGCTCAGGTAGCTGCTTCTCAAACTTTACAATCCCCAAAAACACCTTCAGCCAGTATTATTCCATTTTCTCCTCAGCCGACGATTGAGCCGAAATCTCCTAAACATAAGATGCATGATGGTCTTGATCCTGTGCGAGTTAAAGATCCTATTTTTATAAATCTTGATGATGATATAGATGAAAATGTTATTCATGATGAAAGTGTTACTCCTGTTCATTCTGATAGTGAATATGAATATGTTGATGTTGAAACCATTTATCTAATGAATTTTCTAAAGCACTTATCCTAGCTCCTAGACAAGAACAACGTGGCTCGGAACATGAACATAGCCCTTGTTTGGATCTTGTGATAGCTCCATCTACTATGTTGGATGTTCCTCCTCTAGCGTGTTTGTTGCCTTCCTGAAATATTGATCAGCAAGATTGGGGAGTAGATGACGTGCTGGACTAGTTTCATTAGCATAGCAGACTCTCTCTTCCTCTCTTGATCTCTTTTGTTACTTCTTCTATGTGTTATTCTCATTCTTCTATTTGTTTTCCTTAGTGTTGTCTACTTGAGGACGATGCAAAGCATTGAGATCTCTTTTGGTCTCTCTCATGTTGACTCAAAAGACACATGTGTTCCCTTCTTCTACGTGACCTTCCTTGATTGGGGAATGAAGAACAATTATGCATACATACATATGATATAAATGAATTATCATACAGCATACTGACCCCAAGGAAAGCGAAGTCACCTTGTGCTTTGTGTTTTGTGTCTATTATCCTTGGGCTTATCTCACACTTGGGGGCTAAATCCTTGTGATAACGTGCTCCTTTCCCTTCTCATTTCTTATGTGTATCACTACCTTAAAGCAATCACCCCCGATGAGGCGTGTGCGATCGCTTTAACGTAGGGGGGCATACATCCCGTTCATATCTTTTCAAGATACTTGAAAATTTCTTGACAAATTTAGCTTTGCCTTGAAAATTTTTGATATCTTTCTTGCATGACTCATAGTGAGGGAACCTTACTACTGACAGTCATGGTTCTCCCTCATGATCTTCCCTTTTACTTTGTCAATCGAATTCGTAAGATCCTTAGTCCACTAGGGGCTTGGTGTATCTTGCCTCCTTGACGTGGTGAAAGTTTTTCAATGTTGTTTCCTTGTACTTTACCGGAAGTATGAGCGTACGCTTATACTCCCGCTAAAGTGGGGGCTAAATGTAGCATCCTAAAATTGTGACACTTGCAATTTTGACTACATTTGGGTCTTCACGATGGCGGCGCAACGTTGAACTTGAATGGAGACCCCGAAACCTGTTTACAACATCAAAAACTGCATTTTCTGCACCTTGGCAAGATCAAGACGCGGAAGCGATATTCAAACATTCAAACATTCAAGCATTCAAGCATTCCTTCAAGCAATTGAGAATTCTAAATCTCCATTCAAGGCTAGGTGTTGCATTCAAAGATAAGGATTCAACCATTGAAGAGGAGATCACATACAACATACAACATACAGCATACATTACACCTTCGCATGTAAGAATACAAACATTCTTACAACAAGGTATCAGTACTTGTTTACATTACAAACATTTACATTTACAGCATTCTCATTTCTTGGTTAATTCCAAAATCGGGGTTTGACCTAAAGGCAAACCCCTAATCCCTAACCCCCCAATCGTCCTCTCTTTTCTATGTGTAGGTTGCAGGTACGCGGCTGTAATTGAAGATCTGGAATCCTTGTGCAGAGACGAAGAGATCCACCTTCGTTTCACAGATTTTTCAGAGGACCGTGTGCACGCCGGGCGCCATCGTCCCGTCAACTTTTGCTCAAATTTGTAGAACAGCACCGTCTCAACATTTTACTACTAATTCCAGGTTCCTAGCTTCATCCTATATCCCTATCTCTGTTTACAAGCGAATCTTTCTTGCTTCTACATACATTCCTAGTTCAATCATTATATCTATATTCTTTACAAAAGAGGGTATCCTTGATGTCTTAACCCTTGAAACTCATTTAGAATCCAATCCTGCATTGTGTGGGATTGGATCTTGTGGGTTTCAACCCCTCTTTTGAATGTAAAGTCTCCCCTAAGTGAAAACCATCAACCCTAGTGATCTCCTTTCTCTCTCCTTGGAGTTGGGGAGGGGAGAACAACTAGGGTTTGATTTTTTCACTTTACAGGAACTAGAATTTCCCTGATCATAGGACCTCCATCATCACTCTTTTCCTTTTCTTGGGCCAACAATTCAAGATCAGCAATCTGCCTAAGAAGCCTATCTCTTTCCATCAGTTTTGCTTTGACTTCCTTCTCCCTATTTGCTTCCTTTTGGGCTCTTAAGGAGATGAAGTGATGAACCTTTCTATTTAGGTCTTCTATTTCTTGGGCCACTTCATCTTCATCAGGTAAAATCTCCTCAGAGTCAAATACATTAACTTGGTCTATATCAATCAAGCTGATGTTTCCATCAACTGTTCTAGGCACAAAATGTCTGACTACATTAGAACTACTTCTATCTTTCCCAGAAAAACTAGCATGAGATATATCTTGATTTAAAACTTGAACATCATCCATATTTCCAAATAATCCAGAATGAAAACCTAAAACATCATGTTCAGATTCTTGAGAAGAAGAATTAGATTTTGCATATACAGGTCTATCAGATACCTTACTAGTATTGTTACTTTTTTGCACCCATGCAGCATTTGATGGCTCATGTAGTACTGATCTTTTTTGACCTCTTTGTGACTATTCAGGTAATCCCTCCTGCAATGTCTCATAAGGATGTTTCTTCATGAAGGACCTAGTGTTCTTTCCTCCTTGCATTCTGCTTGTTTCCTTTTTCAGAATTTTCTTATTTTAAAAGGACTGGTTGAACTAACAGAGTCACCACCCACAGATCTATGGGAAATATGAAAACAAGCTTTGAACAAAATATTGTAAATCTTCAGACCAACATCATGTATCAAATATTGTGCAAATTTCTTTAAATGAATATATCAAACAACACCAAAATTTTATTAAAACACCAATCTACATCTGGATTCATAGTATGACTCTCCCCAGTAGAGTCACCACTTTTGCATAAATTTATTTGAGCTTTCTTTAAGTCTTATGGAGAACATTTAAGTGTCTTGTAATATTTTCAGAATTAAATATCAATACACAGACCATCAACTTTGAGCCTAGAATCCATGTTGTCTTCAAGTGTGCTTGCAAATATTTGTTGTTTTCAATTTGAGTAATCTAGGGTTATTCATTTGAATATGGATTGTAAGGCAATCTTAAATAGATGCTTTTCTTATCTTTTCTCTTCAAGAGGGGAATTAAATATGCAGGAATCATTTCTATCAGTAAATTCCTTGTGGGAGACTTTGAATTTGATGAATGCTATCTAGTTGTGATGAGGGTAAATTCTTATGTATGTCAAGCATACGTGGGGTTTTATAGAAGTTGAAGTGATGGGATGAATGGAGATGTTTAATTGTGAGATTATTATTTGAACTTAGATGACTTTGTGGCCTAGATAAGGCACTGCTATCTATTGTGGTTATCTTTTATACATCTTGTAGGTCAATACTGAACATGAGAATAAGCTTTATTTCTTTGTTTCAGTTAATTTTGAGGTGATAAGATCCACTAGTTACTGTGGATCTATCTTTTAAAAGTGTGAAGTCAATTCACATAAGGTATACCTGCCTGAACTTTGGATAAGTTTGAAGTGTAGAAGGTTTTAAAACCTTGTCATATGTTGCTCTGAAGTTTCCTTCTCTTTGATTTCTCTTCTGTAGATAGAGTTTATTATTTTATTGTAAGGGTTTTTAAGGGGAATCAGAATTTGAGAACAACAGATACAACCCTAAAGTAACTAATAATTATGATATATTGTTAGTGAATTAATTTAATTTTTTACAAAAAAATTATAAATTTTGGCAAATATTTGAGTTCAAAAATTTCATAAACTAAACACTCTAGTGATTTAAATAAGACTAAAATAAAATTTTGTAAAAATGTGATGATTTAGGTCACCTTAAAACTTGAACTATTAACCAAATTTTGAATTTGAAATTTAAAAAAATAACCAATTGGCGAATATTAGCCACTAAAAAATCACTGAAGCTTTCCTTGCAATGAAATGATGTGTTCTTTGGCTTGCATCAATTTATTCTTCAGTTTATTGTTTTCTGTATGTTCATTATCAAGATCCTCAAGAGCAAGTTGAAGTTGTTGTTGCAGACCGGTTTCCTTTGATTCCAAGTTCTGGATCTTCCTCAAGTGGTTAAACTTCTTCCGAGGAACTAGGCTCTAATACTGATTGTTGGAATCCAAGAACACTGAGAGGGGGGGGTGGGTGAATTAGTGTTCTATTGGTAAATGAATTTCTAAACTTATTGCAAATGAACCGATGAACAGTAAATATAATTAAAGTGCATAATCCAAATAACATATAAAGAAGAAACACCATAACACCAATATTTATACATGGAAAACCATGTAAAGGGAAAAACCATGGTGGGGTTGATACCCACAATATCTATATACTTGATCAAGGTATACAAATATTACATGGAGGGAATTGCACATGCAATCAGGCTCACCGCATAGAGCTCACTGCTTAAATAGAAGTCTCACTGACTTACACAATATTATACAATTATTAAAAATAAAAATGAACTTATAGATTGCATCTGACCATGCTCGATAAGTTCTGGTTTATGCTTTGTCAACCTTATCTATAAATTGGTTTATTGATACTATGTTATGCCCTATTCTGCTACCAGTTGGAACTGGGCATGTGAAACTACTCATAAAAGCTTTTGCTCATTGATCAAATTGTATACCAACAATCTCTGAATGATTCACATCCAAAATCACATTACAATTAACCTTTAATCCACCGCTAAAAAATCTCCCTTAAATACTCTTTAACTTCTCACCATGTCGGCCTCAATGAAGAAAAAATAAACATGTCGGTTGTTAGATCATAAAGTATATCATACATTATCTGATGATCATGTTGATGTCAGCCTTCACACGCTACCATAAATCCTTCAAATATATTAGTGGGGTCCCAAAATATCTTAACTGGGTTCCAAATTACACATTACCGGTACCAAGACTAACCGATTATCAAGGATAAAGTGAAGTGTGAATATACCTATTGACCCAATCAATGCAAAATGATAAGACAATGAATCTTGATGATAAATATCAACACCTAAAGATGAGTTGCCATCAATGACAACCCTAAATGCAATCTACCTTATCGGATGACTGTCAATTACGAACAATCTCCCCCTTTGGCATTGATGGCAACACTCATGTGAAAAATGATACCATCTCTGAATCTACTCCCCCTAACCTATACACTCATGCTATATACATCTAATACTCCCCCTGAGCTATATATACATTTTTTACTCTACTCCTCCCTTTTTGACATCAATGACAAAGTGGGGTGCCTACCAAAAATGTTGTACAGATATATACACATACCGGTTCTATAAAAGTTTCAAAATGTCAGCATACATAGTCTTCAAAAATGAGATGTGTTTGTCCCAACCTTTCTTGAGAGAATCAAGAATGGTGGTGAATCCATTCAAGAGACTGGCATAATATTCAATAGCCTCAGATTCTATGGGATCCTCTTTCTGCATGTTGGATATACACTCATTCTTGTGAAATAATAGATTATCAAGTCGGGGACCTATAAAAATTTTGAGCTCTATTGCTCTCCTTATTGTGTTGTCCCTTTCCTTCTCTTACCTCAAAATTTGATCCATGACCACCAATATTAGACCATCTAAAGAACTTGTTAGATTCACTATTAGGCTATAAGAATTAGAGATTTGAATCAAATATCCTTACAATTTGAAATTCGCTTGTCTAAGTGAGCAGTAAGCTATGAAAAATCTAGGTAAGTCTTATAAACCTTTCCACCTTCTGCCAATGTTGCATCAATGGATTGTAGGCATGTTTGAAGTTTACTTTTCTTCAATGCAATCATCTGCATAAATGTCTGCTTCTAGTCTTCTACAAATTTATTCTTAGCCTCAGTTATTAAAATCTTAACCAAAGAATCATATTGATTAGGAATGAAACAATGATCTCCTATAATTTATTGGATGAGCTTGCACTCTTCTGTGCCTAGAAATTTGGTACTAACCTATTCAAAACTTCAAAAGTATTCTAAATCAGTTGCCTATCCTTTGATTCCTCTTGGGCCAATTCATGTGATGTGTGTCCCTAGAATGATGCAATGGCCAAAATTTTCTCTGTCTGGGACATCATGTGATATGGCTTGTCAAAACTGATAAGAAATTGTGGTACTTTCCCTTTGGCTAATGATGATGTGTCAATTATCAATCTGGAAGGGAATTCTGTCAATGTTTCCTTGCATTTGTCTATTAGTGACTTAACCTTTGTTACCGCATCATTTATTCTTCATGGTGAGAGTGGGTCATCTTTTCCTTCTTATGTTGGAGTCCTAGTTCATGCCATATTGCCTTGGTTCAAGTCCTTAATGCGGCCTCAAATCCTTTTTCTAGTCATTTGAGTCAAGTTCAGACAGTTCATTGTACTCCTTGAACATGTCGAACCCCTCTGAACTAGGTTCAAGATGTTCATTTAGGTTCAATAGGTTCCAAGGTGTTCAGAAAAGGTTTTTCGTACTAACATTTTCTCTAAGATTTTGCAGCGCCTCTTTAATAAAGTTTTTCCTGTTCGGTGATATAACATTTGTGTTGAACTTGTTGAACTGAGTTCAAAGGGTTCAAATATGTTCAATGTGTTCAGGATGGTAAAATGGTCAACAGTTTGACGCAGCGTACATCTTGAACTACTTGAACACTCAAGAAGTTGGTTCAAGATGTTCATACGAGTTCAATGTTGGTGGGTCTCATGGTTTCTAATGTTTTGAGAAGTGCATTTATTGCTAAATACGGAGAGCCAGAACCATATTGTAAAGTGATGTCATTCTTTGGTTTTTTTGAAGTAAGTGAATGTTTTGGGAACTGGCAGTTTCTTAAAGTACACCGCCATGCATTCAATGCATGCGTGCAAGGGTCTAATCTATCAATTTGCCGCGTTCGGAATGAAATTACGAAATCATTATATGTAATGTGTCTATATCAATACCTTTCTCAATAAGGTATGAAAATCATTTGTGTTCTGCATTTGCTACTTGTTGCTGGGTTTTTGTTTATATTATCCCTGGATAGGAGTCTTTCTCGCTGCTAGCTGTCATCCGATTATACAACTGTGAAGGTGAGTCTTTCCTTATTTTCTCCAATGTTTTCCCTTGCATTTTCTCTCATATAGAAGGTTTCACTACAATCAAATTTAGGTTTCTTGTTTTTGAAATCATGAAGTCCACCCTGCACTTGTTTGGAAACATTTTTAGCTTGGCGTCCACAGAAGCCATAGTTAGTGATACTGACTTAAAGGGTGATAACCTTGAAGATTTGAAAGAAAGGGTCTTCAAGGGTGTTGATAAGTCTTTTTGTATAGATATTTTGAGTAGTGGACTTTTAGAAGCCGCGGCCTTACCTTTAGCAATTCCTTGTCCAGAGTTGGTTCGGGAGTGTATTGCCAGATATGACCCTGTATTTGAAACTATTAAAAGGGATAATGGTGAAACCCTTCTTGCCATTAACTGTGAGGTGATTGCTTTAGTGTTCAAGATACCAGATTACCAGTTTTCTAATTTCTCCCCTGCCCAGTCAATTAGTGAGTTCAATGCAGATAGAGCCGGACACAGGAATAATGTGGCGAAGTTCTGGTTGAAGGTCCCTCAGAGAGGTGGTTCTAGACTACCTAAAAATCCTAATAAGAACCACATGTTGCCACATATCCATGATGTGATGCTTCTGTTGCATCGAGCCAGAGGTTCTGCCGAAGCTTATAGCTTTGATGATTGGATATATTGCTATGTAAAATTAGTTCTGGAAGGAAAACAATATTTGGATTGGGTAGAGTTAATTACTGATTCGATGAGAGAGCAGTTGAGTCTAGCCAAGCAATTTCAACAAAACATCTTCATGTCCTCGTATCTTTTGTATTGTCTGGCCTGTGTTAAAGAGTTAATGGGTATACCCAAGTAGCCCACTAAGGAAGATGTTTCGGTGTATGAGTTTTATCCAATGCTACAAAAAGACAATGCCCTACAAGATTTTAGAAGGGTACACAATGCATTCCTGGGTGATATGTGTCATGAACTAAAGGGTACAAAGGCTAAATGGATTTCAAATGATGCACAATCCTTGATTAAGAAGTTTGGAAGTTTTTACATCCAGTTCCCACACTTTTGCTATATATGAGTAGGAGGCTTTGAAGAGGAACCCTTCACACTTCCACATTTTTGTTCTAATTGTTTTGTCCTAGCAGAAATATGCAGGCAACTGACTTCCATGGTCAAGAAGGCATAGCCTAAGGACAAGTGGGAAGATCATTTTCCAATACAATTGGGAGTGTTATCCTGTAATTCAATGTCTGATGCACTAAGTATAGGAGCAAACCTTAGAAATTTTAATTTCTCTTTGTATGCTAAAAGAAAAGGGTTTGACAATAAAGGATTTTCTCAGAGCCTTGGCTTAATGCCTTATCTTCCCACGCCACAGTTAGAAGATTTCTGGGAAGACTGTTCAAATGAACTTGAAGTCTTCAAAAGAGAAAACATGAGATTGGTGCTGGAACAGGTTATTTCTTTGCAAATAAGGTTAGATATTAAAGGGCTTGAAGAAGATTATCTTGAACTGTTTGAACCAGGGTAATATAGCCCATGCAGAGACTAAAATGCCCCCAATTAATTGGGATGAGGAGGAAAATGATGACATATAATTGAGAACTGAACGAGTTCTAGACAGAACCATGGCATGGGTGGTTAAAAAGAAAGCAATGAAGCTAGGCACCAAGTCCCTTTCTACGAGAAGTATGTCTTCACCAAAATGTCCTTCTAACAGTGCTCCTATTTGTGTAGGTAAGGAAAACAAGTCAGCTCAGCCTAGACGCAGATCTAGCCCAACTTTGGATTTCAGTACCCCTTGGCATTCTCGATCATGTAGTGTCGCCCAGAGGAGGATGGACCAGGTCAAGGATATGGGAGTAAAAGATGTCGTGCTTGTAGCTCAGATCTTTGAAATTGAAGATTTGGATGGTGAAGTTCCTTGTGCTCTAGACTCCCAAACGGTGACTGTGGCTATGACGCCACCCCAAAAAATGATTGAAGGAACTTCTCATTCTGCTGTGACTCCTAAATGGTTAACAACCTTAGTGAACAAGAAAAGGAGATTTCTTCCTGTGACCATTCCAATTTAGGAGATGGTTGCCAAGTACTTTGAGAAGAATCCAAAGCCAAAGAGGTTCAAGACCACCGCTCACCTAAACAATGACGAGGAAACTGGTAAATGGACGACGGAAATTGCCTCTTACAAATCGAAAGATGAGAACAAAGAGGCTGGTTCTGATGATTTTGAAATCACAAAATTAGAGTTGGGAAGGATGAGCAGGGATACAGATAACCATTTTTTCCAAGTGTCAGCGAAGAAAATGCTTACCCGGTCAGAGAAGGATGGACGGGAGAAAAGAGAACTTAAAAGACACATAAGTGTTTTGGCTCAGTTCATCGATAGCATCGATTTCCTTGGAGCAATTCCAATATCCCATGCCACTGAGAATTTTGACCCAACTTCTCTGGAAAACAAGAAGTTGATGAACCAAGTTCAACGGGCTAAGAGCATCGCTGAAGCGGTTGAAAAGTGGATTGAACAAGTAATCAAAGATGGTGAAAAATACATTACCGACTCCTGAAAGTTGTGTGATGAAGTATAGAGCTTGATTTCTAAAATCCAAAACTAGCTTGTACCATGGGAGAAAGAGGAGCATAAATGGCAAAATGTCCTACCTCTATTTACCAAAATCAAAGAGTATGGAACTACCAGATTTCTGACAGAACATTCAATTAAGCTGGTAGCTAATGAATGCCAACTTTTCATGCTAAAGAAAACTATCATGTGGTGGGTTCTCACCTTTCAATCGGTAATTATGGATGCAAAAACCTCCATCTATGAACTCGAGGATTTGCAGAGCAGTATAGTCAACGATAATAAAGTGGTTAATCCTGATCATGACTAGGAGCTAGGAATCTGCGGGTCAAGCACACAGGAAGCAGTCAAGTCTTTTCGGTTTAACATGGAGAAGATCATAGTTAGGAGTAGTTTCATGCCGGAGGATATAACCAAAGTGGTTAGGATCGAATCTATGGTTTTCATTGGGAATGATCAACTGCCAAAGCACTCAGAGAAGATGGTGCAACACAAGTGGAATAAAGAAGTGGCAAAAGAAAAACTCAATGCGATGAAAGTCCCAAGCCAATCAATGATCCAGGAACTCACAGCTGCTCATGACGCTTGCAAAGATAGAGAAGAGGATGATGATGAAATATGACATAATGTATCCACTATTAGCTATTTTTCTTTATTTTTAAAACATTTTCATAGTTATGCAAAAACTTCGGGACAACCGTCGCAAAATACTTTCTATTAGTTTCGTAACTGTTTTATCGAGGAGTGGTTGAGTTTTTAGGGAGACCTCCCCTATTTAGACTATAAATTAAGTAAATCAGATGGTAGAAGGGTTAGATTTTTAGTAACTGATTTTGGAAAATTTTGACTGTGTTTGTTTTGATATTTTTTGTTCTTAATCAAAGGAAGAATCAGATGGTTGAGATCTGTGGTGAAAAAAAGATTGGCAGTTGTATCATTGTGTCTTTGATTACATAAAGATATATATATGAAATTTGATCATATTGTTTTTGGGGAGAAGAAAGATCTGTGTATTTTGAATCCAAATAGATAACATGTCTTTGCATATGTTCATCTGATCAAGTAACAGTATTTGATCATTTCATTGTAGTTTTTCATTATTCCTCTAATGTTCTTTCCTTTGAATGTATTGTTTACTCTGGAAAAGATTCATGTTTGCGGGTGGATTTATTTTCCTTGAATCTGTTCATCTTTATTTGGAAGAAGTATATTGAACTTTGTTTCAGTTGTTGTAGTTACATACTTTGAAAATTAAGGAAATAGTTTTCATTATTTATGAGATATGAGGAAAGTTATAGTCTTTCATCCAAGAATGAAATAGGCGACCTTATGTGCTTTCTGGTTAAAAGCTTTTCATTTAGATATAAGTAAAAACAAAAATGCCATTTTGTGAAAAACCTAGATAGGGAGCTGTACCTAGGCAAAAATTCAGAGGGAAGTGATTCGAACAAGCACTTACCCAACTGTTCAGTGAATCATTTGTTCTTAGAAGAAGGTAATAGAGTTAAAAATTAATCATTTAAAAACAAAGAGCAAATATGTTCACTAACAACCTTGTAACCTTTATCTCCTGTGTATTGGTGGCTTCGCCACTTGGTACCTTATTATGTTCTGGTGCATCCTTAGAAACATTATTATCAGCATCTTTATCCTCATTATCCTTATCTTTGACAATATCTGCCCATGCGTGTTGTACATTTTCTATCAGAGGATTCTGAGTATCCTTAGTTCCAAAATTGGACTCACTAACTGGTTCAGTAGTAACTGGTGGAATGCTAACCGGTGGATTTATAATTACATTTTGTTCATCTTCTTTCACCGGTTCCTTATCCCCTGGTAATTGAATATTCTGTGAATGTACAAAAATGTGACTCAACTCATATCCAAGACTTAAAATAATTTTGACCTAAATATCAGTTGTCTCTTTCCGGATTTCCTCAAATTTCTCTAACATCAAGTTATTTATTCGGTGTTTAGGATTGAATTTTGATGAACCTATCTTAATGATTAAATGTTCTATCTCTAGTGGGGTTATTGATGGATAGCTATTAACTAATTATGTCTCTTTTACTTGTCGGTCCAAAGTTTGAGCATGTAAATTTCTGACCTCTAATTTATCATACAGTTCCTTAGGCAAAATTTTCTCTAACTCAATCAATGTCCTACTAAAAGAATCAAGATATAAAACAAAAGCTTCATCTAACTACTTCTTATCTTTATCATCAAAGAATGTGGAAATGTTATCCAAATTACCATCATTAATAATCTGATCGATAATGTCTTGAGCATCTAATTTCTTCTTGTCAGTTCTCCTTTTTACTTCCGGTTTAGATTTCTCATCAGACTTTGGCTTTCGCTTATGTACAATGGTGATTTTAGGTGTCTTCCTAGGAGGCTCCTTAGTTGGTTCTTTCTTTTGTTCTTCCTTCTTCTCCCTCACAACCCTTGAAAAACACCTTTCTTCTTCAGAGTTTGCTTGATTTCTTCATCTAATTAAGTCTCCTCTGAAGAAACAGTCATATACTGCTTGATGGTATGATGAAAGAATAAGAATCCGGACAACTATTGACGAAGGGGTGAATCAGTAGATAGAAAAATTGAAACTAACTTCACCAATCTCAAAATCAATCTCTCAAAGTAAACTTAGAACTATCAATGCAATATAATTCTCAAGATAAAAACCCTCAAGATAAACCGGATGACTGTTACAATAAACTAACAATAAAAACCTTCAAACTCATAAACATCCAAATGATTTTACTGACATATGTAAAACTTTATTTTGCAATGCTTCCAATTATCATGACTTATCAAAGTGGATTAAGTAGTTAAGAAAATCAACCATAACAACATAACCACAAAAACATTCACCACTTCACACAATATTTTTGATGTGGAAACCCAAATGGGAAAAACCACGGTGAGATGAAACTCACAAGATAACTATCTAAACTCTCTTGAAGTTTTCCCTGTTAAGAGACTAGCATGTTAAAGCTTTACAAAATTCCTATTCAGAACAGATCCTGTTAGGGACCACCATGTTAAGGGATTGACTATAATACCATGTTAGAGGCAATACCCTGTAAGGAGTAACCTCGGTAGAGGATTTGAAATCCAAGTTAATGGATCACCTAGTTAGAGGATTTGAATAGCACCAAGCTTGTTAGAGCTTACTTGGTTAGGGGATTTCAATCTATTGTAAATTTTAGAAAACAATAGGAGTTTGTTGATATGTTTGAATAGCACTACACTTGCTTGTTCAGATCCTTTTCATGCTCCTATCTGCCTTTACTCAAACTACAGATACATCATCTGGTTCGGCAACCACATACTCAACCAAAACTTTGCCGACTCTAAAACTAAACAACTCATCAACCTTATAAACAAATCAATTAGGTCGATAACACAAAAAAAAACCTAATTCTCTCATAGAGATTACAAACAAGTTGGTTTAAGTATGACCATTGGATTACATAGCAATCTCTGCACATCAATCAAGAAAACCTTGACCGCTCCTTGATCACTGCTTCATCGAACTCAATAACTCATCACGCATTGTGCATTACATGCAATATACTTTCTCATTCTCTAGACAAAAATTGTTTCATCAATGCGCCAAAATCTCTTTGAAACTCTCTTCATACAATAATCATACATGTCATAATCATTACAGCTCATCATCAAATCATAAACCAATATAACCAATTCACCAAACTTAATCAGTTAGAGTTTATCAAATCAACAGGTAGGGTTTACCTGTTCAACTCTCCAATACATAGCAATACCGGCTTACTCCACAAATTCTTCCTACTGGTTACAAAACATCATTACAACAATATCAACAATATCATTACCAGTTAATTGACATCAATGACAACATAACATATCATTAATGCAATCTTCATTCAAATGCCAACAATCTCCCCCTTTGGTATTGATGGCAATACAAATATCAATACCATTGATTGTTGTGATTGTGAATAGGAATCCAGGTTTATATTACCAAGTATTCACCTTGTCTTCATCTTGTCTTCCTTCTCTCTATCAATCATACAAATCACATAGTTCTTCTCCCCCTTTGACAGCAATGCCAAATTGAAAGTAAAACATGCAATGTCAAATTTCATTGTTCAGCATCAACAGCCTGCAACTTGATGCTCCCCCTATGTAAAAGATCCACTTCTACACCAATCCTATTGTAAAATTCTGCAAGTAGCTTCGAGACTGATGTAATCTACATCATGCTCAACTGAACTCATGAAGGGGTACAACCCCTAGCTGACTTCTAAGATACTCAAAAGTAGTCTTAGGCAGAGGTTTAGTAAAGATATCTAAAGCTGCTCCTTGGTAGAAACATGCCCCAATCTCACATCTTTACTCTGCACTTTTTCCCTTAATAAATGATACTTTAATTCAATATGCTTGGTTTGTGCATGCAAATCAGGGTTCTTAGAAATATTTATGGTACTTGTATTATCACATAAGATCTTTATAGGTTCTGAAATCATCATCTTAAAACCTTCCAAAATGTGCCTCATCCAAATAGCCTAGATAAAATTCATGTAAGTTGCAACATACTCAGCTTCAACAGTAGATTATGATGTACAACTTTTCTTCTTACTACTCCATGAAACAAGTCTTCCTCCAAGAAAAAATGATCCACCGGTTGTGCTTTTCCTATCATCAACATTTCCTGCCCAATCTGCATTTGTGTACACCTTCAAGTCAAATTTTCCTCCATATGGATACCATAATCCATAGTCAACAGTACCTTTCAAATATCTAAAAATACTCATGCTTACTATCAAATGTGTTTCCTTAGGATTCTTTTGGAATCTAGCAACTAGGCCAACTGCATGAGCTATATCTGGTCTATTACGAACAACATAGTGCAATTTTTCAATCACTGACCTATATTCCTTCTCATCAGTGGGTGTGGATTCATCTTCCTTAGGCAACTTACAACTTGTAACCATTGGTGTCCCAACTAGTTTACAGTCACTCATACCAAATATCTTTAAGACCTCTTTCACATACTTAGACTGTGTGATGAAAATACCATTCTTCATTTGTTGTATTTTTAAGCCTATGAAAAATTTTATTTATCCCACTAGAGACATTTCAAACTCATTTTTCATTTCATCTGCAAAATCATTTCTCATGTCATCATCACCTCCAAATATGATATCATCTACGGATACTTCACTGACAAGTATTTTATCTCCTTCAAATTTGAGATATATGTTGATATCTTCACTGGTTCTCAGAAAACCTATCTTCATCAGATGTGTATGAATCCTTTCATACCATGCTCTCGATGCCTTCTTTAATCCATATAAATCCTTATGCAATCTTCATACCATGTCTTTCTCATCATTCAAAGCATAACCATCTGGCTGCTCAATGTATACTTCTTCTTCCAATATCCCATTCAAAAATGTTGACTTAACATCCATCTGGTATACCTTGAATTTCTTATGTGCTGCAAATCCAAGTAAAGTTCTGACACCTTCTAGTCTTTCCACTAGTGCAAAAGTATCACCATAATCTTCTCCTCCTCTTGCGCATAACCTTTGCAAACCAGCCTAGCTTTGTTGTGAACTACAACACCATCTTCATTCAATGTGTTCCTGAATACCCACTTAGTACCTATCATATTTTTATTTACTAGTTGGGGTACTAGGGTCCATGTGTTGTTCTTCTCAATTTGATCTAGTTCCTCCTCCATAGCTTTAACCCAATGATCATCACTAAATACTTCCTTAGCAGTTCTTGGTTCAATAGAGGAGATCATGCAGGAATTCTCTCTGATTCTTCTTCTGGTTAGTACTCCAGTATCCTTATCTCAAATAATCTGCTCAAGATTGTGATTAAGTCTCACATGTCTCAAAATAAAATGATAATTATCTTTAGGTTCATCTTCTTCTAAATTTATCTGTTCTGATTGAACTGGTACATCAGTATTTGCTTTACCGGTTTTAGGTTTCACAATTTCTGGTTCCAAAAGAAAAATGCAAGGATCTTCATCCTTTTTCTCCAAACTAGTTTCCTCTAAGACTTTAGGATATTCATCCATTCAAACATCATCACTCTCAATAGTTCTCTATGTTCGGTTGTTAAAACACTTGTAGGCCTTACTCTTGGTAGAATAACCAAGAAATATGCCTTCATCACTTTTAGCCTCAAATTTGCTCACATAATCACCTCTCTTAATAAAACATTTGCTTCCAAACATCTTGAAATAACTAACATTAGGTGATCTTCCATACCAGTATTCATAAGGAGTCTTGTTCTTACCTCTCTTTACTAGAATCTGATTCATAGTGTAGACACTTGTGTTGATAGCTTCTCTCCAAAAAAATTCACTACAACTCCTTGTATCAACATCCTCGTAGCAGCTTCAACAATTGATCAGTTGTTTCTCTCTATGATACCATTATGTTGTGGTATCCTCAGTGCAGAAAGTTGCCATTTGATACTATTTTATTCACAATATCTAGTGAATTCCTCATAAGTAAATTCACCGCCTTGATCAGTCCTCAGACACTTTATCTTCTTACCGCTCTCCTTCTCAGCTAAGGCCCTGAATGCCTTGAACTTACTAAAATCTTTAGTCTTATCCTTCAAGAATGCGACCCACATCATCCTTGAAAAAACATCAATTAAGATCATAAAATATATGTCACCTTGAATACTTTTTGTCCTTATTGGTCCACAAATATCTATATGAACCAAATCTAACAGATGTTCCACTGAAAAACATTTTCTCTTGAAAGTTGAGGATGTCATATTTCCCAACCAACATTCCTTACATAGAGCATTAACCGGTTTGTCCAACTGAGGCAAACCTCTCACTTTCTTGGACTTACTCACTTTAACAATGTTATCCAAGTTTATATGACAAAATCTCCTATGCCAAAGCCAACTATCATCTATCTTTACAATTAAATAGTTTCTGACTTTAGGATTAAGGTGAAACATGTTACCTTTAGTTTTCTTCCCAGTTGCAATCAGTTCACCTTTGCTCCCATAGATTTTGCACATACCATTCTTAAACACCAATGGGTATCCTTTGTCATTGAGTTGTGCCACACTCAAAATATTGTGCGTTAAACCTTCAACTGAGTAGACATCATCTGCACTGCTCTTTCTATTAAGAGAAATAGTTCCTTTACCTTAAACCATGTAGGGTGAGTCGTTACCAAATCTTACAACTCTGCCATCAAATTCCTTCAAAGAAAGAAATTTTCTTCGATCACCAGTCATGTGATGTGAACAACCACTATCAATGATCCAATCATTAGAGTTATCCATTTGAGATACTAGCACCTTCTAATCAAATATCTCCTCTTTAATGGCTACAAACACAATATCTTCATTAGCATCACCATCAGATTCCGCATCAGTGATACCACCATCAACAACAATAAGATAATCTCTTTTGCCTTTACCCTTATACTTCTTGAATTTCTCTTGTTTGTGCTCATTATCACCATTAGGATAGTTAGCAGCTATGTCTCCAATCTTATTGCATGCAAAACATTTCAAAGGTAATTTACCTCTATTTTTACAAGTGCCTCTGGGCAACCGCTTGGCCAACAATGCTTCAAGCTCAACTAAACTATCTTCATCATCAGCTTCTCTGTTGGATCTAGATTCATAACTATGACTGACATCTCTACTTTTCCTCATAGATGGGTTAGAAATAGAAGCTCTAAATGCAGACTCATATTTTTTTATTTTTTTTAATAAAAGTGGATTATTTCACTAAACTTTTTTATTTTTTTTGACACAGCTGTCAAAGAGCATACCAGAGGAAAGAACCCTAGGAAGAAAACCTTCGATCTTAGCTCATAAAATAAACCTATAGTATCTAATAGATCAGTTTATACACCCCGCCCAAAACCACATACAAACTGCATTCACAACACATATAATATTAGTTTTGCATAGAACCCATATGACAATTTACCAAAAAAACCCATCGGATAATTTTTAAATGTAGACTCCACAGCTACTATTAATGGAAGAAGACAAAATTTTCCAAAGCCCTGTGCCAAATCCAATGATCCAAAAAACCTTCCTGCAAAAAAAGAAAGTATCAAAAAAACCTTTGGAAAAACACTATTGTGTCAAATACCATGAGCTCGAATTCTCCTCCAGACAATGAACATGAATACTTAAAATGAAAGGGGAAAGCGGGAATAATTATCATCATTAAATTTTACATCAACATTACTCAAGAAAATCACATAACTATTGTTGCAAACCTTCCTGTACCCTAGAAGGAATTTCCTCAAAACCCACCTCTCGCTAATTAGCATTGCTATCAATGGCTAAATTTGCCAAATAATCCACAATCTTCTTAACTTCTCTGTAAAAATGAGATACCAAGAAAGATTCAAACAATTCTATTTTTTGTAAAATGGGATCAAGTATATACTACAAATTCCAATAATTCGATTTCTTTTTCATAACACATTGAATAATCACCATAGAATCACCTTCAATTATTAAGTCCTTAATTCCCAAAGAGATTGTCATATCCAATTCAAAAGACAAAGCATGAAATTCTGCATAATTGTTAGTTTTAAAACCAATAGCATGACACTTATCTTGAATAAAATTTGCATTGTGATCATAAATTACCATGCCTACCCCAACCGGCCTAGGGTTACCACAAGAGGCCCCATCAAAATTTAGTTTAAAGTGCCCATGCAGAGGAGGTTTCCATCTAGTAGAGCATCTCTTACCTATTGCATCATTCCTTTTTAAAATTGAACCATGAGAAGGTAAAACTGACAGCATCTTCCAAACTCTAGTAACTCTACTATCCCAGTGCAAAAAAGAAGTAAGTTTTTCCAAATTCTTATAAATAAACAACAAAGCAACCTCAAAGATTGAAGACTCAATTTTTAATAGAACCTCAGATACATGAGACCTTGTTTTTTTAAATATCCTGTTGTTTCTCTCTAGCCAAACATTCCAAATCAATCGAGATATGATCCAAAGGCATGCATAAAAAGATGAGGCAAACATAAAGGGCCAAGATCTAAAATGGGAAATGAGATCCTTACCAATAACAAAGGATATATTTAACTTCTCAAACAACCACTGCCAACATTCATAAGCATAATCACAATGTAGGAACAGGTGTGAAGAAGATTCCAAATTTTTGTTACAAAGGACACAAGGGAAAACAACAGTAATACCAAGCCTGTCTAGTATCATACCTATAAGGACTCTGTCCTGAACTACCAAGCAAGCAAAGGCTCCAACTTTAGGAAGACAAGTCGAGTGCCAAAACAACTTATAAGGCCAAGATGATAAATCTTTAGCAACCATAAGAGAGTTGTAACCATCTTTAACAGTGTACTTACAAGAAATATTCTTTGTCCAAATAAGTTGATCCTCAAAATCAGAATGAATTACAATTCTATCCCCCAAAAACTTCTCAAAATCTAATTTCATACTTTGATCAACATCTAAGAAATCAATCGACTTCCATCTAGCTAGCCTAAGGGGTCCACTAGTCACAATTTCAAAATAATCTACTACAAAAACACCCCAAAGGGAGGAAAGAACGATGATCAGAGGAGACCAATCCCTAATATTCACCAAAGGTGTGTGTCCATTCCATACTTCATCCCAGAATTTGACCTTTCTACCATTATGAACAATCCATGAGAGATGAGGCAAAATAACTGATCTACATTTACAAAGGAAATTCCAAATAGTAGAACCCGAAGGCAAATTTGAGACTTTAAAAATGTACCCTCTTAGTCCATTATTTAAATATTTGGCAAACATAATCTGTGCCCATAAGGAGCTATGTGTGTCATATAATTTCCAAACCAACTTAGCACCTAAGGCTAAATTCTAATTCTCCAGACTCCGAATTCCTATTCCCCCAAGTTCCTTAGGCAAATATACCTTATCCCATGCAACTAAAGGGAGTTTCTTCTTGCCATCTTTATTATTGTTCCAAACAAAATCTCTAAGAGTATCATGTAAACTAACAATAGCTACTTTTGGAGACTTCAAAATAGACATGAGATATATGGGAACAACATTCAAAACAGACTTGATGAGAACAATTTTACCCGCCAAAGTTAACCATCCATGATTCCATGAGAGAATAATTTTAGAAATGACTGAAATAATCTTATCCCAAAAACCAATCTTATCATGTTTAACAAAGAAAGGAATCCCAAGGTAAGTACATGGAAGATTTCCAGTCTCAAATCCCCAAAAGGATTACAACCTATGCTGAACCAGTTGTGATGTATTAAGGAAAAAAATCTTTGATTTATCACCATTCACTTTTTGACCATAAAATGATGCATAAGCAGACTCATATTTTTGTGAATTAAATGTTTATGATGGTAGTACAGACTCATATTTTTGTACACTACCATCATAAACATTTAATTCAAAAGTAGTAAGCTTGCCAATGATGGAGTCAAGGGTTACCTTAGTTTTGTCAATAGACTTTAGCTCCTGAATGGTTGCAACTCAAATAGCGTAGACTGGTAGCAAGGTTCTTAGTACCTTACTGATCATTGTGGCATCTTCCACTTTACCTCTTGCACTCTTAATTTCACCAACTATCTCTTTTATCCTTTGACCATACTGTGGGATATTCTCACCTTCAACCATCCACATGTTATCTCTTAGACTCGCTTCTTTAGAAATATTAACATGTTCATCACCGCTATAAATCTCTTCAATTTTTTTACATACACCATATGTAGTCTCTAGACCATGAGCATCTACATACTTTGCATCAGACGAAGAACTTATAATAGCCTCTAATGCTTGATTGTTTTCTTGTTGCTCTTTCTTCTAATCATCAATCATAATCCCACTAGGTACAACATATTGAGTAACAACATGTTCCCACTATTTATTTCCTAGACTCTTGATATAAATTTTCATTCTATCACTCCATATCCTATAGTTCTTTCTATTAAACTTCAGACCTTCCTTCTTCATCATTATCTACAAGATCTTTACCTCAAGCTATTAGGCTTAGACCTTAGTGTTAGACACAATGTACTACTAAGAGGGGGGTGAATCAGTTGTTCTCAAGCATTTTCCTTTAACAACCTAGTTGTGTATACTGATTATGGGATCTAACACAATGCAAAATTACCAGTTAGTGGGGAGATAGAAATACACATGCAATCACACACAAAGGGCCATCACATAACACTAGTGTTGGTCCTCACAACTGGAATGGTAACTATGTGATAAAACACAATTCAAAGATTGAATATCCTTGATTGGCTAACTTTTCCTGTGGCAAAGGCTCATTTAGTTATCAACATGGACGTAAACTTGAAATGGGCCAGCACTGTATGTGCACCAAATTCATATTGCAACCATTTGATATAACTATAGGAAAGGCAATTCTTCTTAAAATAAACACATGGAATCTCTAATAAACTAACACTTAATCCTACAACTGGAAATTGCCCAAAACAATTACTGTTAGGGTTCCCACAGATACTGAGAGGGGGGGTGAATCAGTATCTGACCGGTAATGTAATTTTCTTGAAATAGAACATGCAGAACATAAAGTAACAGTATACCGGTATGCAAGAATTAATGTAAATAACAAAATCAAAAACATCCACATGAAAAGAACACCATGACACAAGATGTTTAACGAGGAAACCCGGTGTGGGAAAAACCTCAGTGGGATTTGTGACCCACAATATTCACTTACTAGCCAATAAGAGAATATTACTTACAATAGGGGCTTGTACATGATGGAAGGCCAACTGCCTAGAGCACACTGCTCAATAAGAAGTCACACTGACTTACAATGAGGATTTACACAGATCCAATATTCTATACTACTTTACAATAGCATCTCCAATGCTAGATTTAGTATCGGTTCTTGCTTTGTTCTTTACATATACCCTTGACCTACAATTCACACATTAGGTCTGCCTTATAATTTTCTTTGTACTTCCTATCCATATATTACAAATGTCTACAATGATCTCTTTTATATACAAGAGTCATTTTACAATTTGCCAAGTCGGCTTATAATAATAAACCAAATATTAGATATCAAAATTCCTGTCAGCCTCTGTGCTGGTATACATGTTCTCTTCTGTGTCGGTGCTGGTGTAGAGTGATCTTGCTGATGTCGATGCATTATCTTGCTTGAATAATGTTTTGCCAGTATAATGTCTTGTCGGTGCCATAGGATTGCAAGGTTGCCATCAATGACAAAACTTTCAATCACATACAATGTCTCATTGGAGTGTCCATATGCCAACAATCTCCCCCTTTGGCATTGATGGCAACACTCATGAGAAATTTCAAAAGATATCCAAAAAATGTGTAGACCAAAAAGTTTACCAAAAATGTGAGAGCTCCCCCTGAGCATGTGATCTCTGTGTTTTGAATTTTCTCATCCTACTACTCCCCCTTTGGCATCAATGACAAAGGTTATTATATTTTGTAGTTGTACCAATCCATAACCTCAACCTTGTAGTTGGGTAGTTATTATCTGAAGAATATCACCCAAAATTAAGTTTATACCATCCATAAACTTCTTATTGTCTTTTATTGTTGTCTCAGTTCTGTATACTATACCAGTGAGATGTTGTAAGTGCTCTACCGATGTTTTGCTTCCCTGTGTTAGTGCCTCTAAGATTTCCTTCCGCAGAGATGCTAAATAGTCCAATCTTGGACTTAGTTTAGATCTCAAGAATTTTGCCTTGTTTATTATTTTCTCTTTCTCTTTTTCTAATTTGAGAAATTCTTCCTCAAAGTTTGTTATCTTTTCCTCAAAAATTGATAACATATCAGGTGAGTTAACAAAATTATCTACAAGTTTATTGATCTCTTCCTATACCTTGCTCATCTTTTTGTCTACATCTATGGTCAAAAAGTTTATCTTACTGGTGTCTTTGTATAGAGTTTTGTACTCTTTCAATAAATTGCACAGTTCCAGTAGAAGTGTGTCAAATTCCCTGTTACACTTCTTTATTCCTTCCTCAAAGAATCTTTGTTTCTCTTTTTCTACAATTTCCTTTACAGATTCTACCTTTGTTTTCTCAAAATTTCCAAAAATATATTTACAAAGTGTATCCAACTGGCCTAAAGAATCTTTATTATCTATATTACAATTAGGAGCTATTGATTTCAAAAATGGAATTGAATCATCTATTGCTTTATAAGCTTGTGAGCTATAATCAGTTATTTTCTTGATAGATTCAAGTAATACCTTAGTCACATTTGATGGTGACCCAACAAACTGAGTACCGGTGGAAGTGACCATGCTAGTATTGACCTTTGGTAGGTCTATTTGTGTCTCCATCTCTTTAAGCACTAGTTTTCCTACTTCATTTCTTATCGGTGGCATCTGTTTTGGAGCCTTTAACTCTGATGGTTTCTCTATTTGTGTTCCAGATTCCATCTTTTTCTCTGTATCTACTGTCGGGTGCTCTGTCTTTCCTGATTTATCTGGTGTATCCTTATCTACCACTATGTTGATCTTCTGAGTATCAACATTCACACTATATAGGACTTCAAGATTAGGATTATTATCCTTTGTATCCATACTCTTAGTTGTCGATTGATCTTCTGTAGTTGTTGTTTTTACCAGTGGAGTATTTAAAGGGGGTGGGAGTAAGTTGTCTCTAATCTTGATACTTGGTGGTCCACCAACTTTACCTTTCCCTTTGTCCTTCTGATATACTAGAATGGGCTTGGGATTCCTATATTCTTCTTGTTTTTCTTTTTAAACCAAGAATGTATCCCAACCATTTTCTGTTTCCTTTGAAACTTCTGTAACTGTACCTACCATTAGTAAAATTTGCCAGTGTAGTGGAAAAAATTATCCGGTTGGCCTGAGCTATTAGATCATCAATTTCCTTAGGTGAGTTAACCGGGTATACTGCAAGTAGTTTTTCTATTTTAATTTTCTTATCTAATTCAATTATTCCTTGCCTTCTGGCCTCAAGTCTTTTATATAGTTCATCAGGAATTTCATTTAAGACTTGCAACAAAAACTTTTTATACATGTCCATGTGTAATATAACACTCTCCTCAATTTGTCCTTTCTCATCATCTGATAGGGTGTCATAGATTTTCCCTATGTTTTTCAATTTGCCTTCCTCTGTGATCTCATTCAGTAATATGTCAAGAGGGGCCAAGTCAATGTTTGTCTTCTTCTTCCTTTTGGGGGTCGGCTTCTTCTTGGGTGTGACTTTCCTGACCAGAGATCTTATGGCTTGTTGCTACTATCTTGTCCTTCTAGGTGAAGGAGTGGTTGCCGGTGAGGGGTCTCTTTTCCTGACAACTCTTTTGAAAGTTGCTGGCATATCACCTTCTGAGGAAGTACATACCAGTGATAGATGAGTTTCAGGTTGTTGGGCTGCCAACTCATCTTCAGTTATGCCAGTTTTCTTTAATACATCTTCCTTTATGGCTTTTGCTTGTCTGGTTCCTTTTCTCACAAATGCCTCAACCTTTTTCACTCTCTTCTTAGATTGAATTTGACTTTCTATGGTCTCAGCACTACCAAATACTTCTTCCTTTGGTTCATTGGGGGCTTCCAGAAGTGCTTTGGCATAAGTTTCCACTATGTGGTCATCTGTTTCATACCCCATCTCTGTTACCTAGATTGTCCTTGGGATGACTGCTTCCATCCAGAGCTCATCCTTTTTTATTACAAAACATATATCATCCTTGTATTTGTTGACAATTTCCTATGATAGTCTGATTCTTTTATTCATTCTGACCTTTAGTGCTTGAAAATACTCATTGATATTCTTTTCTTTGTTTTCACCCATGTTGTTGAATAAGTCAGACAATTGTTTTCCTACCGGTATGTCAAATCCAAAATCCTTGTTGCCTATACCGGGAGCCTATTTGGTTATATGTAGCATTAAGCATACAAGTAAATTTCCAAATCTAAAGTTTCCTTTCTTATCCTTCTTGATTTTTGCTAAATTGTCAATTAACTCATCCTTTAACCATTCACAGATATCAATTTTTACATTGTCCTTAACCATGTCATAAGCACTCTTTATGCATAAACTAGAAACTGAGTTAAGCCTATTAGCATGAGTTGCTTTGTAACCTAAAATCATGCTAACAAATCTAACATTTGTATCGGTCACATCATTAACCCTCAATGATCCCTTGTCGAATGTTGCACCAGTTAAGTTTGTTACTAAGTCATTGGAAACCTTCTCGGTTTTGTCAAGTCTGTTATTGGTGGAAGGTAACCCTATTACTGCTTTCACAGCTTCCTTTGTAATTTTATGCACTAAGTCAAGCCAAAAGAATGAACCATGTACCCTTCTTAGAACTATCCTAACCACTTCCTTGGGAAATTCAGGAATGCAGAGGATTTCAGTGAATCCTAGGGTTTCAACAATTTTATGCTTAGGTTTCACATTTCTGGAATTGTCACATATGATAGACTTATACATGTTTTTAATTTCTTCATCACCTAATTCCTCTATGTTGCAATGAATATACATTCTAGGGTCTTCTACATAGACAACACCTTTTGGAATTTTTGAAAAAGCACCTGTGTTGTCATCTTTCTTAGCTACCTCAGGAACTAGCTGAAACACGGGCCTAGGTCATTTTATAACTTCGACTACTATATGTTTGCTCTGAATTCAGGTGCAGAGGAGGATGCCATGATGATAAATACCTTTTTCTACCTTTGGATGGATTGATTGCTGAAGTGTTTTGCCTCTTTGCTTGGAATGCCTTAGCTCGGGAATCTTCGCGCTCTCTAAAAGTTTGAATTCATGGTGAAATGAAATGGAGCCAAAACCTTATTTTATAAAGTCTTTTCTGCTACCTACCACATTAATTGCTTGTCAATAATGTATTAGCTTAACTTTATTTGCCGGTAATGAATGATTTTCAACTTCTTTTCTCTAACTGAGGGAATAATAGCACATGTGTCATTAGATTGCCAAACCCTCAAGATAATTTTCTTTAATTTGATGAAGAACATCCTACTGGTGGAGCATTTCTCTGTCCTGCCTGTGGATCATTTGTAGGTTCTACTGGTGGAGGAGTATCCCCAATATTTAGATCACAGTTTCTAATCCATTGCTTTGAGAATTCTAGCTTAACTTCTTCAACCTTTTCTTTACCTTTCAAACTAGTACTTTTGTTGTCTACCGATGTACCTTTACTTCTACAAAATTTAGCAATATGACCAATCTTGTTACATGCATAACAAGTTACATTATTTTTCTGAATAGCTTTCCCATAACCTATGTTGGTTTGTGTTCTGCATTTATTTGATAAATGACCAAATCTTCCACAAACATAACATCTTACATTCATTTTACAATTTTCAGAGTTATGACCAATTTTGTTGCATTTGGAGCATTGACCGGTGGGAGGATTGATGTTCTGATAATTCCTAAATCTACATTCATTTGCCCTATGACCATATTTATTGTAGTTAAAGCATTTTCCATTGAATTTGTAAGTATTAGAAGGTCTTACCGGTTTGTTGTGATCCTGGGCATTTGTAGTACTGGAGCTTTCTCCAACTTCAAATCCAATTCCAGAAGTGTCACCTTTGGGTTTTTGATTCTTCAATAAGGTACCAAGTTCTTCTAAGCTTTTCTTGAATTTTTCTTTGTGTTTATTTGCAGTTTCCAATTCCCTTTCCAAGATTTCTTTTTGTCTCATTAGTTCATTTGAGTCATTTTGAGTACACATCAGATCTGTCTTCAACATGTCATTTTCATAGCTAAGTCTTGTGTTCTCATTTGCTGCATCACTTAGTCTTCTAGTCAATTCTTCTTCATTCTTCTTTCTATCCTCAATCTCTTTGCAAAATCTCATAGTCATATCTTGTATTTCATTTTTTGTTGTCATGATCTCTTGTTTCAATTTGCTTATCATATCATTTAGTGATTCCTTTTCATCATTCTCATTTTGCAATTTTTCACAAAGTTCTCTTCTCTTATTTCTTGTAACAGTAAGATTTTCTTGAAGTGCCTGAATAATGTCCTAAGCTGCTTTTAAATCATCTTCTAATTTGATATTTTTCAACTTCTCTACATCATAGTCAGTAAGAGCTCCTTCAAGTTGCTTCATCAGATTTTCCATCTTTACCAGTGTCAAGATCTTCCTCAAGCTGTTAGGCTTCTGAAAATAGAGGACCAGGCTCTGATACCAATTGTTAGGGTTCCCATAGATACTGAGAGGGGGGGGTGAATCAATATCTAACCGGTAATGTAATTTTCTTGAAATAGAACATGAAGAACATAAAATAACAGTATACCAGTATGCAAGAATTAATGTAAATAACAGAATCAAAAACATCCACATGAAAAGAACACCATAACACAAGATGTTTAACGAGGAAACCCGGTGTCGGAAAAACCTCAGTGGGATTTGTGACCCACAATATTCACTTACTGGCCAATAAGAGAATATTACTTCAATAGGGGCCTACACATGCAGGAAGGCGAACTGCCTAGAGCACACTGCTGAATAAGAAGTCACACTGACTTACAATGAGGATTTACATAGATCCAATATTCTGTACTGCTTTACAATAGCATCTCCAATGCCAGATTTAGTACTGGTTCTTGCTCTGTTCTTTACATATACCCTTGACCTACAATTCGCACATTAGGTCTGCCTTATAATTTTCTTTATACTTCCTATCCATATATTACAAATGTCTACAATGATCTCTTTTATATACAAGAGTCATTTTACAATTTACCAAGTCAGCTTATAATAATAAACAAAATATTACATATCAAAAATCCTTTCGACCTCTGTGCCGATGTACATCTTCTGTGCTAGTGTCGGTGTAGAGTGATCTTGCTGATGCCGATGCACTGTCTTGCTTGAATAATGTTTTGCCGGTATAATGTCTTGCGGGTGCCATAGGATTGCAAGGTTGCCATCAATGAAAAAACCTTCAATCACATATAATCTCTCATTGGAGTGTCCATATGCCAACAATTACTGTTAAAAGATAATGTTCTGGCAAGCAACATGAAGTACTCTGTTGTCATGGCTGCAAGAACAGACACAGGAACTGTTTCCTATGGCTGGAGGAACAGACAACTGCAGAAACAACTATAACATAAGTATGAAAACTAGTTTAAAACATACAAAGGATTACTCACCAAGTGGGACCCCTTAAGTGAGTATTTCCAGAACTTCAGATTACACTTATCTAATCATCCAAAATTACTTGATCTCTTTATTTCATCTTTACTGAAAAATACATACATAACACCAGAAAACTGTGTATTACAAAATACTATATTTTTCTCTACTATCCCCAAGAGGAGACAAATCCCTTTTATTTATAGGAAAGCTTATAACAAACTTCTAACTAACTGCCCACATCCCTATGGAATAGGTGAACAGAATTTATTAACAAAAGAAGAAGAAGAAGAAGTCAGCACAGGATAGCAGAACAACATTTGTCCTGCAGCTGAGAAAATATAGCATGACCACCTCCTAGATCTAAGATCCTCTAGGAACAGTTATAAATGTTTTCATAAATCAATCTGTTGAAGAACCGATCCAGTGATCTTGATCATAATTGCATTTCTTTGACTGGGTCTACATTGCGGTTACATACTTGATAATCTTTTGAACCACCATCTATCCTTTCCTCACCTTTGCTGACCCTGCATCAAGATATTAACACACACAACAACATTTCTATATACTAATGCTAACATGATATAACATAAACCATATTGATAATTAACTTTAGATATTTGCATAGATAGATCATTTAAAACTACTATATGACATCCTTAGGCATAGGTTAAACCAATTTCAAAAATTCTTAAAAGGTATCATCTTAGGAAAACATTATAATCCAAATGTCATCTAATCATAAGACCTAAGTAGGAGTATTATATCACAAATCTATAAAAATAGAGCCATTGTTTAGGCTCAACATCTCCCCCTAACCTAACTTCTTATCGATCCTCCGGCAACAGGAAAATTTTGGATTCTACCATTAATTCAGAAATTGCCCGAAGTAACCTACCTAGAACCACCATTCTTTAAGCTCCAGTAGAACCCTTTCATTTTCTCCAATCTCTTCCACCTGGTACATTTTGTTGCTTCACTATATGGTGGGTCAGTATCCCTATAGCCCATCAGTGGCCATAGGAGGATTTGACACTGAAAACTAAGAGGAAGCCAATGTCGTCCCTTAGTTCTTCCCAAGTGCATATACTTGGGTACTCTGTTTAATGTCGCATGGTAATTTTGCACAAAGTGTGGCTCAAATTTCTTTAATTCATATATGAGGCTATCCCAATGCTGGACTATATTTTCTTTTGCTTCATGTCCTTCCCTTGGAGCCATTTGTTCATATTATTTATACACTGCTTCCCTTAGGGGTAGTATTTCCTTTGCATAGTCTAGTTCATGAACAATCTTTTGCCAATCAAAATAAAATCATCGGGGATCTCCTGATTCATCCCTTAAGGGTAATGAAAGCTCAAGTTCTTCCCTATGATGCACCTAAAACTGCTCTCCCCTTTATATTTCATTCTACATCCATGACATAAGAGCCCTCAACTAAATATCTCCAATGCAAAGGAGAGGGTTCCAATTAACATCATCAGGGATAGCATAGTTATGGACATACAATTCATAGAGTAAGTTTTTGATTGTCATGGGAGATGTCTGAAAAGCACTATAAAATTCTTATGGTGTTTTCAATGAGGGACTTAAATCCCTAACAATCCTTGTCATTTGGAAACTGATGTGCTATTCTTTTAAATATAGAGAGTAGACACAAGGAGGAGCTCAGCATTGCATGAGTTGTGGAACCATAGTGGCTATTGTTTCCACCTTAGCTTTAAGCTGGGCTATTTCCTCATCCTTCTGCTCAATAACCTTCTTCTTCTAGTCAATTATCATCTATATTTTTACTTTCTCCAGTTCCCAATCCTCATAAAGAGCAAGTCCCACTGCATGACTAGTAAGAGAGGTAGGTGGTCTATGAGCATGCACCCTGGGTTTCTTCATTTCAATTTTACTCCCTGATTCAATAACCTGCTCTACAACAGATTCTAAACTGTTTAGTCTCTCAAAATCTACTTCTTCCTATGGCTGCTCTATATTTGGAAGCTCCTCTTCTTTCTGAAGCAGCAGTCAGTTCCTACTCTTCCCCCATATTTTGTAGTTCTTCCTCCTCTTCATGTTCCATTTGAGGTTCATTAGATGGAGAAGGAGGGATATCATGTTGAAGCAAATTGTACTGATCTTGTTCTGGGAAGTCAATCAAGATGGTAAGTTTTGGCTCGGTTGATTGGTCTTGGATTTTATGCTTTTTACGGAGCCTACCACTACTTCTTCGAACTTGACCTTTTCCAGTTGCAAGACTACTTCCTATAGCCACATCTTCAACTACCTTAACAATTTCTGCAGGAACTGGTTTTATAATTCTTTACTTCTTGGCCGCAGGAAGGGGTACATTCTCATTTTTACTTTCCTTGTCCTCTTGCTTCTTTTTGTAAGGGTTCCTGTGCTGCAGGAAGATTTTGTTCAGAGGATTTTAATGAGGATGAGGGTTCAAGAGAGGAACCAGGTTCTACAAGGTTTTCTTGTTCCTAAGATGGAAGTGGTTCCTCTATAACTATGTGCTCTACCCTAAACATTTGGTTTCAACAAATTCATTCTAGAGCATCAGAGAAACATCTCTCAAGGATTTCTCAACTAAAAGCTTAATTAGACAATGGTGAGAAATAGAGTGAGGCCTACCTTTCTGAGTCTTTGTTGCACTTATAGAAATAAGGTTGTATAATAATCTTGGAACATTCATCCTTCTTCCATGGAGCAGATGACTTAGGAGCTTGAAGTGATGAGAATGCAGACATGAAAACCTTCCTTCGTAGGTTAAATATTTTAAGACATACAATGCCACTTCTCTCCATTCAGGTGGAAGGGATTCTCACCTAGCTCCTTGCCTATCTACTACTAATGGGGGGTCTCTTGGATGTGTAAATTCTTCCCTTGCACTGCATGCATCCTTTGACTCTGAGTACTTCTCCCCATTTGTTGGTAGCCTAGTTACCTCTACTATCCTTTCCTCTATAGCCACTACTCTTAACCCTTTTACCTGAGCTTCTCCATTTGACAGTGTGTGGCTAAATTCCCTTGCAATTTCTTCATTAAACTTTGTCAACTTTAAGAAATAATCCATCCATCCACTATTTCTGAATACTGGTTCACAATCCTAGTCCTGAAGGAGAACTTCATTGACTATCAGCTCATGTCAAACAAGCGGACCACCCATCACAATGATAACACTTTCAATTTTATAATGGTTTTATAATGGCATAAATCTGCTTAGACACTACACTAAATTCCACACTGTAATGTACTTAATTTGCCTTTCCTTGATCGGAATCTAGCTACAATCTTAAAAAGTAACTCCAAACAGACAGACAAAATAGAATAGAAGATATTACCTCAAACTAGAAATTTTGAAAAATACAACGCAATCCGAGAGGACATCACAATTATCTGGCAGAATAATTATTAGTGTACCTCCCCCCCCAACCTAATGCTTGATAGGTGTCCACACATGCAGAGGAGGATTTATATAAATGACCGTATGCAAAATATCATAACGAAAAGTAATATGGTTTAATTATACACATGAAGCAAAAATAATAACACATGAGCATACCTAATATCATGCGAGAATGATTGCAATTTGAAGATATGATGCTGTCATGCATGGAAATTGATGTGATAATGGGTGAAGTGAAAGGAAAGAAATGAGTGAATAAGGAATGACATATTTATTATGCAGAAAAGTGCTTCCTCGAGATGTAGAAGCATTTATTATGATCATGCAGGAAGGATATTAAGATGGAGTGGTGATGGCCAAGCCATCATCAATGGCTGCAAGAATCTCAGCCTGTTGGGCAGTGGAAAACTACCATAGGAAGTCATCTATGCTCAGAGGTTTACGGTATAGGCATAGCCGATGACCGTTGACTAACAATTTAAACTTAACAGGATCTATGGTAGATAATCTATACCTAGAATCATAGAGAAGAGCATAATCACCCGACTTGAATAATTTATCCCTAACATAGCGATCATGCCATTTCATGTGCTAATTTTGAACAGATTCAGTATGCTACAAGGCAGATTTTTGTATTTCATCCAAAGCATTAAGCTGCAAGATCCTTTTTTCTTGTGCTGCAGAAAGTATCATATCTAAGGAAATAGTTGTTCTCAAGGTTTTATGTTCAAACTTAATAGGCATCATTTCTTTTGTTCCATACACCATTTGAAATGGTGTAAACCCTATTGTAGTTTTCCAAGTGGTTCTATAAGTCCATAGAGCCTCAAAGAGTCTTCTACACCAATCTTTTTTGTTAAGGGCTACTGTTTTTGTTAATATTGATTCAAGCTCCCTGTTAGTAACCTCTTCTTGTCCATTAGTCTATGGATGATAAGGAGTGGATTTCCTGTGCCTAACATTGTATTCATTAACCAGGGTTGTGATCAGAGTAGAAGTAAACTATGCCCCTTGATTTGTTACTATTTCTCTAGGAACTCCATACCAAGTGAAAATTTCTTCATATAAGAACTCGACCACCTTATTATTGTTGGCATTGTGTTGGCATTGATGTCAACCAGTATGGGATGACCACCAGTAGTAGAGATGTATGTGCAACACTGCTATGAAGAAGTCTTGCATATCACCTTGTGTTGAAAAACATTGGTAATTGTAAGGAAGATGACCTTAGGAGTCACCAGTAGAACAGGTTAATGTCTGACTTGTGTGATGAGATAGAAAGGTGTTTTGAGTGATTGTTTGTGATGAAGAGGTAGAATGTTATCTGAATCACATCAACACTAGAAGAGAAGGATGAACTGGTATGTTGTGAGGATGTAGAATAGTAGGACTCCCACTGGATGAAGTTGTAGTCATCATGACAAGCAATGACTGACAGTGAATATGCTCATATCAGTTCTCATGTGCCTATGTAAAGATATGTTGCACAAATAGGGAACTCGTATGAGTAGATGACAAGGTGTTACTCCACCAAGTAAGTAGGTCTTATCTCCTATATAAATTGAGTGCATTACATTTTGGAGAGATAAGAGTGAAGAGGTAAAGGCAAGCACTTGAAGGATCACACTAGATCTACCAGTAAATTGAAGGAATGCTCTAAGTGCTTAAGATCAAGGTTATGCACTAAACTAAAAAGAGAAGGCATGATTAAGATGTCAATACAGAGGAAGTGTTAAGTATTTTTCACCTTGACAAACCAGTAGAGGAAGAAAAAGCATCAATCAAGATGAAAGGTTGAGTAGATGTGAAAATAGGAATCTGACCTCACTAAAAGAAGATAGGAGTCTTGTTAAGGTTGATGACATGGTATTATCAAGAGTGGTAACTAGTATATGAGTCCATTGGTTATATAAGAAAGGTGTAGTTGCAGAAGATTTCCCACATGTGGGAGTGAGCATTCTTTGGATTTATCAATCTGGAGACTGGTTTGAGAGTCCCATCGATAGTTCAAGATGAGAGTAGATATGATAAGGTAACCGGTAAAATGGTTGAGACCGGAAGGGTTAGCAAACCGGAAGAAGTAAGGAACCGATAGGGCGGTTGGTTGATGATTCCACTTGGACCAACTTCAAGTGCCAAGCTGACAGATAGCCGATATGTATGCCACATGGAGTCAACGTGGCAAACCCATGTTTGGATAAAGATAGACTGTACATCGACAGGGTTGTTGTAGGGTTGGTCAGCTTTAATGAAAAGTCACCCAAATCATGGGACTTGTTGTAGAGCTATTGCAGGGGTTTGAGGCTCGAGGTCTGGAAGACAACTACGAGTCAACTAAGAGAAATTGAGAAGATTGAGGTGATGAAGAAAATAGCATGACAGATCTTTCATGATTGACCAAGGGATTAGCTATGAGGGTAAAAAGAAAGTCACCAGAAATGGAAGGCATGATCGAGGAGATGCGACTATGGTGGAGTTGTGCATTCAGATGTCAGAAAGATCAAATCATGCAAGATCTGATTAGATTTGGTTTGCCTTGAGGATGGTGAGGAAACCCTAACCACCTATTTTTTGGAGGGAAAACTAGTCTATAAGTATACAATAGAAGAGGAAGAATTGTGCTACTGCATAGAGGAATATTGTGTGATTGCAAGGTTGAATACTTCTGTAAGCAAGAACAAATCAGCCAAGTGCTCAACGAGCATCTGTGAGAAGAGTAGAAGTGAGAGAGAACTGGGTTGAAGCTTTCAACTAGTTGAAGGAAAGAACTGGTATTTTTCATATTGGAAGAGCAAAAGTGAAAGAGGCTAAAGAGAGGTAAACTGATAGTGCTTATCAGTAGAGAAGCAGTAGGTGAAGAGCAGTAGAGAAGTGAGTCAGTGAAGCAAAGAAGGTGGTGCAGGAGCACCCAAGAGAAGATTGGCCAGCATGAGGCCATAATGAAGATTTATGAGATATTAAGTCTATAAGGTTAAAATGACCATTTGATATTTTAAACATGGATAATAATTCCATTTGGAGTCATTAAACTCATGTAATGAGTCATTTTGTAATAAGCTGTCAAAATTGCCATGTTGGGCAAATAATGTCAAAATGAGTAATGTAATGGGGTTCAGTGGGTAGAATAGGTTTTTAATGAGAATTTTAAGTTTCATAAGGTCTTGTGTGACAATATTAATTTAATAAAGTTGATTAGAAAGTGTCAAGATGCAAAAAGGTTAAAAAAACTTGTCAATTAACAACTAAAAGTGTCAATTTGACAATAAATTAAAATTGTAAACACCCAAAACTGGTTGTATGGGTGGTTAAGAGTTGGTTTTCAGTTTCCGTGAATGGAAGAGGTTTAAATATGTTTTTTATGATCTAAAATGAAGAGGTAGAGGGTCGGATTTGCTTGGCATTGTAAGAGTTTGGAGTTTGGCAATAAAAATACAAGGTTTTCCTTGCAATTTTGGTCTAAAATCTGCACTTTATTGGTTTGAAACTCTTCTTCTTTGCTTCATTTTTTATTGGAAATGGATTTGTAAATGTAGAGGGGTTTTTTTACTACCATTTTATACTATTATTGAAGGTTTTACATTCAAATCTGATATACTTTCATTGGTTGTCCTAAAGACTGTTGTAGGTGGCCATTTTATAGTTGTTTTGAGAGTCACAATGCAAATGTGACTCATTCCACTTTATGTGGTTGTTGTTTCTTGTGGAATGGGTCAGTAATATTGTATTATATGTGTCTATAACCTTACATGTGCAGGTAATAATGTGGAGATGAAGTGTTGATACCCTAGGGTAAGAGATTGAGTGAGAAAAAGCATGAAAATGGAGGCATGAGTATAGCAGCAGAATATCTACCTTAATGAGGTAGTGTTTTTATGTTAAAAAGTGTTAGGGGATGGTAAATTAATGGTGAATACCAAGTTTAAAAATCTAGAAGTGAGTTTTGGGGTTTGAACAAGGAGACCCTAGTGTTTTAGGACTAAAAAGGGGGGTTTAGTATCTAACCTATCAAATGATTGTGTATTGTCTTTAAACATAGAAAATATATGGTTTTTGAAAAAATTTCAAGACTTTTTTTTGGTTTGGTGTTGTGGTCGTACCATTTGTTGGTACTTGCTTTGGAAAAGAGGGCTAACTTGGCCTAGTTGGTGTGTAGCAGGGTGTTGGTTTGGGTATTTAGTCCAAAAGAACCATAGTTCATTTTCACATATGTAAGGTAACTTCCAAAAGGGTATCTAGATATGCAATTTATTTTTGAATTTTTTTCAAATTATTTTGAGTAAATGTCAGAATACCCGCTGAACAGGGCTACTACGGAATTGGCCTATTTAGGGACCCGGGTAAGGGTTTGAGAGAGAACCAGTTGATGGGGTGAGTGAATCCTATTGGGTAAAGTGGAATAGGGTATGTTGAGACCCTAGGAAGTGTTGGAACAAGTTGGTAAGGTTGAGAGTTCTATTTGGGCATCTTGGTAAAGCCTAGTGAAGGAAGGTGAATCAAGAAGAGTTGAGTTTTTGAAGAAGCAAGAATGATAAGTTGCAATATGATTGTGGGAGGGTCCATGATGCTCTGCATCAAAAGGTATCTCACTGATAGAACAAGATATATTTAATGGTTTCAAGATTCACTTGTGACAAGATAGTCACTTATGTATTTGATATTTACTTTGTGAACACTGAGTTGTAGCTCAGTGCAGGGGTTGTAGCTCCTTTGGGTTGTAGCACATAAATCAGGTAGGGGTTGGTACTCCTTGGATTGGTGCCCTAAATTTTGTAACTATGTTTTACTATGAGGTTGGATTGGAGCAGTAGACTCCAGCAACATTGCTCACCGAGGTTTTTCCCATCTTGGGTTTTCCTCAAACATGCTGGTGTTATGTGATGTCTCCTTGTGTGTGTGTGTGTGTGTATTTGAGTTAGTCTCATCACTAACCAATAAGTCGGCATTGTGTTTGATTCACAAACCGGTATTGCTCACAAAGGAGAGTTGTAAGGAAAAGTCTTGAGAACCACCGATTCACCCCCTCCCCCTCTCAGTGGTTCATTGTGTCTAACAATTATCTCAGGCATGCTTGAAGGCTTTGACCTCTACCTGTTTAGTAACATAATTAGTACAAACAAGAATATAGGAGTGACCATTGGATGGTGGATTGATTGGTCCAACAAATTCTAATCCCCATTTTTCAAATGGATTAACAACCACCTGAGGGTGTAAAGGCATTTCATCGGATCGAGTTGGTCTGCCCATTCTTTGACACCTGTCACATTTCCTAATGTATTGAGTTGCATTCTTGTGCAAGGTTGGCCAATAGTACCCTATAGTTAATATCTTAAAAGTTGTTCTTTTGGCTACAAAATGACCTCCACAAGGTTCATCATGGCAGGCATGAAGTATTTCATATGTCTCATCTTCCCTTACATAGCGCCTCATAACCTGATCTAGACTTATGTAAAATAAGAAGTTTGAAATCCAAGAGAAGTTAAAAAAAAAATCTACCAGCAATCTCTTTTCTTTGGGTGAGAAATGTGGGGGTGTCTTGTTAGCTGCAAGGTAGTTGGTTGTGTTAGCATACCATGGGCTATTGGAAGTAATAGAAAATAGATGCTTATCTAGAAATGCATCATTAATGACTTCACTATTGTCTGGTGTTTGAATCCTTGACAGAAAATCCACCACCACATTTGCTTTTCCAAGCTTATCAATGATAGTAATATCAAATTATTGCATTAGTAACAACCATCTTGCTAATCTACCTATAATGGAGCTTTTGTTCATTAGGTACCTGATGGTTGCATGATCAGTATGCACAAATATTTGATATCCTGTTAGATAGTGCCTAAACGTATTAAGGGCATAGATGACAGCTAACATCTCTTTTTCAGTAATAGTATAATTTAGTTCTGGTCCTTGCAAATTTGTACTAATGTAATAAATTGCATTTTCCAAAATTCCTTGCTTCTGCCCCAAAACTACTCCTATTGCAAAATCAGATGCATCAGTGTGAATGTGAAAAGGATCTTACCAATTAGGTCCTTTAAGTATAGGGGCTTGAGTTAAGGCTTCTTTTAGTTTAGAAAATGCATCTTCACATTTAACTGTCCATTCAAACTCAGCATCCTTTGTCAATAAAGAATACAATGGCCCTGCTATTTGACTAAAGCTTTTGATAAATCTCCTATAGTACCCTACATGGCCTAGAAAACTTCTCACATCCTTTTGTTTAACAGGGGTAGGAAGATTAAGTATTACCTCAATTTTAGCTAGATCAACTTGAATACCTGTTTGAGAGATTCGATGCCCCAACACTATTCCTTCCTGCATCATCATAAAACATTTTTCACTGTTGAGGGATAGATTTTGATCTTCACATCGCTGCAATAATTTTGTCAGATTTTGTAATGCCTCCTTAAATGTAGTTCCATATGTAGTAAAGTCATCCATGTAAATTTCCATACAATCATGGGATATGTCTAAAAATATAGTGAGAATTGCCCTTTGAAAGGTTGCAGGAACATTACATAAACCAAAAGGAAGGACTGAATAGGCATATGTGCCCCAAGTGCAGGTAAAGGTGGTCTTCTCCTAATCTTCTAGAGCTATTTTGATCTGGTTGTAACCACTAAATCCATCCAAAAATGAAAAGTATTGCTTACCTACTAGAGAGTCTAACACTTGATCTATAAATGGCAGTGGGAAATGATCCTTTTTAGTAGCAGTGTTGAGCTCCCTATAGCCCACACAAACTCTCCATTTTCCTCCTTTCTTGGGAACTATAACCAGAGGGGAAACCCATTGACTATCTAAAATAGGGTAGATGAATCCTGCATGAAGCAATTTTTCCAGTTCCTCTTTAACTATTTCCCTTAAAGCGGGATTAATCCTTCTCTAAGGCTATCTAATTGGTTTACAATCCTCTTTGATATAAATTCTATGAGTACACAATGTAGGATTTAATCCTTTCATGTCCTGATAATCTCATGAAAAAGCTTGTTGTTGGGCTTTGAGTAGTTCTATCAATGACAATCTTTGATCTCTTGGCAATTGACCATTGATATTAAGATTTCTCCCTGCAGCAACTTCTATTGAAATTATTGATTCTGCATTAGATATTTCAGATAGACAAGAGGTTTGAATCTCTTGTGGTAGCAATGTGTGAAACATATATGTTGTTGTGGGAGAATTTAATAAACCTGCAGATGGAAGAAGGGTATGCAGAGGACTTACTGATATACCCACTGACTGCGGAGCTATTCCATAATGATTCCTTATAATGTTAGAAAGTATTGTATCATCCTCTTGAAGTTCTATGAATGGATCCCTTGGTAACATAATTAGTTGTTGATCAGAGTTAATTTCCTATTCTTCCTCTCCTATGTCTGGCCACACTACTCATTCTTGGGCAAGTTGAGGTTGTGCTGGAGAATAAAGTGCAAGTGTTATAGTAATAATACCATCTGAAATTGTCATATCTCTAGACCTACAACCTATATATGCATCAGTTGTTGCTAGCCAAGGTCTTCCCAAAATAATTGGATATCCTCCTAATGTTGCCTTGGGAGAGAGGATTATAAAATCAGCAGGATATTCCCAACAATCTAATGTGACAACAATATCTTCAACCATTCCTTCAGGCTGAACAGTTGAGCTATCAGCAAGTTGCAGGACTGTTGGAGTTGATCTGAGATTAGTAATGCTGAGTTGCTGCATGACATCCTTAGTCGTCACATTTATTGTTGCTTCCAGGTCTATCAAGGCATTTTTTATTTGAGTTCCATTAATAACTATCTTGACAATAGGGCTACCTGGATCAAAATATTTAGGGACTGTTATTTTTCCCAATATAATATCAGCCAACTGTCCTACTACATGCACTATTTTTGGATCCTTTTTCTTCCTCCCAGGTTTCTTCAAATAGGCTTCTTTAATAGCTTTTCCATATATGGGAATATCTTTAATATCTTGGAATAGTGGAATTTTAACACATATATTTTAGTTGATCAATAAGATCAAAGGCTATAAAACCCTGCTAGTTAGATAATTCTAATTGTAACCTTTGAGGAAATGGGGGAGTTCTTATAAGTATATTTACTGAGAGGGGATGGGTGAATCAATACTCCAAAACTTTTCTTGAATAATAACTTTACTGTTATGCATAAACAGAATAGTACAGTAACATAAAATAAAGTTAAAACAAATAGATAACAATCATACATGATTCACTCCATAACACATATATTTTGGTTACGCAGAAACTCTTGGTTAGAGAGAAAAAATATGGTGGGGATGGCACCCACAACTTCACTACTACAATAATAAATAATGCTTGGTTAGAGCTACATTTAGCTATTTTTTGATAGCATACCCTGGTAGGAGTAACAAGATCTGTTAGATCTACCTTGCTAAAGGATTTTGCAACATTTATTCTAAATGTTGCAAATGGTTAGAGGCTTTATAATTTATAGACTTGATTAGAGTCTTTTACCCTGTTAAAGGTTTCTCTTTCAACTTCACAATATTACAATAAAATCATTACAAATATTTGCAACTTTACATTTGAAATGTTATAGCAGATTCTATGTGCTCAGAATAGATTACCTTGCTTATAGCATACCTCGGTAACCCGTATAGTAACTCGGTAAACCCTTCTGTTTACTCTGTTCTTTGACTATTCTCTGAAAACCTTCTCGGTGACCTCTGTGTCTCTGTAACAGTCTTCCTTTTTGCATACATACACTTCACTCATGATGTATAAATAAATCTCTTAAAATGGTGATCCAATTCATTGCTTCGATCTTACAAACAAGATTCCTCGAATGAATAACTAAACAAAATATTTCATTGGTTAGACTATCCTTAAAATCATACCCAATCTTTTGGTACAATTTCCAATGTAATAATGGTTAGATGTGTCTCGATCTTGTAACACGTCTTCATATGCATGTCCAGGTTCAATGTATCCAGTAACACATTTCACTCGATGTATGCCAGCTCGGTGTGTCATATTTACTGCTTGGTAGTCTCGAAAAGATACTCGGTAGACAACTTGGTGTATACTACATTTTGTGACTGCTTTCCTCTATAACCGACTAGACTATGCATATCGACTTCTCTATGTGTACCGACTGCATGATTTGGTAGTGCTAACCGACTAGAATATATAGTATGACTTTGAATATAAAAACTAATGGCAACTTGATAAGTGGTAATAATCTCCCCTTTTGACATTAGTTGAGATGTTTGACAAAAACTACTTTCAAAGTCATAACTCAAAAATCTATATACTTTGCAAAATGACTATACTTTAATAGTAAATACAATAGTCAATGAAATAGTATATTCAGATATACTCCCCTTATCATTATATTGTACATAACTTCTGATTTTGCATGCTCAGTTCTGTGTTTGTTTGCTCTTCTTACTATCCTTGAATACTATGCATACTCTGCTTGGTATACTCCCCCTGTATACAATACTCTGAATGTTGTATCAAAACCGTATTACTCAACTGTATTACCAAAACTGTATCTCCCCCTATATAGTATCACTCCCCCTTTTTGATAAACATCAAAAACTTAATTTCCATCCGGGGGCAGAAACTGATCAAAAATAGATTTATACTTCTTCCGGGCATCGGTGAGTGTGACAGAGAGTGCATCTTTTACACTTTCCATTAAAGAATTTTGTGCTTGAATATCAGCTAATAGGGATATTAAGCCATCAAGAGTGCTTCCCTCTTGTGTAGTAGATAGGCATGTAGCTGGGTTAATCTGTTCTTGAATTGATGAAAGATGAGGAAGGAATAATGTCTGGAGTGTCATTATATCCATCTGGATCTTATGTTCTTCATTTCTTAGTTCCAGTTGTTGAGCCATGAGATGTTGAAGCTTGGTATAAAAATTTTGAACTGAATTGGGCTCAAGAGTCAACTTATTTGAGAGATCGGTGATCTCTTTTTCAATTGCATTAGTTTTATTCTTGATATCTTTAATGAATATGGAAAATGTGCAAAGTTTCTGAAATAAATAAAGAATATGCTTGAGTTGAAGGGACAACTCAACAATGAATTTGACAAGCTTGACTTTTCCAATAGCAAGATCTTTTTGTACCTCTTCTATCATCTTTGCAGTAAGCTCCTTGTATTTTAGCTTGCTCAAGTACTCAAATGCATCAACTCGAGATGTTTCTATTTGATTAAGGAGTTCATCTAGTTGAATGTGGATGGCTACATCATTTGACACTGTAGTTGTAGGTAGCATATCTATCAGCAGTGTCTTTACCTTCTAAAGTACTTTATTCTTCTTTTGTATCGCCATTTGTTTTTCTTGTTCGGCCTTTGCTTTGCATAGTTCACCAAAATCAATAAGTGCTTGCCCCTTTAATTTTGAGATATCCACATTGGGCAACACTATCGGTTTAGTCAAATCAACTTTAAAACTATGCTTTTTCACCTTCTTCTCTTTACCTTTGGTCAGTTGAACTAAGATAATAGCTTGTGAGGCTTGCTGACCCTCAGTAGGTTTCTCAATAGAGGAAACACTTTGGTCAGTACCTGTAGCTGTTGTGGTGTCTTTTGGTGTCTCAGTACTGGGTGTCTCAGCTGCTACATTTTTGATGCTCGAGGGTGCTTGAGAGGTCTTGTCTTGAGTTGTACCTTATGTTGCTTTAGACTGGTGACCTTTGGTTCCTTGTGCTATATCCTGAGGAGCTTCGATAGAGACAGGTTGAGTGATCGGCGGATAAGGCTGAACTTGTACTAACACGGATTCACTAGATACAAGTTTTGCATATGTAGTGCCTTATATCATCTCCTGCTCCTATTCTTCTACATCCATGACATCTTCATCAATTTGAATAGTGTCAGCTGAGTCTTGCTCGGTAGCATCAGGACTGTGTTCGGTGACATCTGGATCTTGTTCGGTGACATCAACAATTTCAATTTTAGATTGTTCACCGGCATCTTTTATTTTGAAAATTTCTTGCCATTTTGCTTTTGTCTCATTTTCTACATCGATATATAGCCCATTCATCAATTTTAAGGCTCTTTGTTTTACAAGAAATTTTGAATTGTAGGTTGTCAAGTGTTCCTTTATTTCTACTACAGACATATTAGGAAATAGATGGACTAGACTTCTTTCTCTGATTTGTTTCTCTGAGTCCATTGCATATTTCCACCTGTTATCGATATGTAAGTATAGTTCACTCGGAAGTGACTTTACTAGTTCTAATGGAGCTAACCGAAACTTTAGAAGTGTACAAATGACAACTTCTTCAATTTGTCACTTCTCATCATTATTTCTAGTCCAATACTTGACATATCTAAAGGAACCAAATCCGCCATATTCTTTTAGATTGGCACAAAAGTTTTCAACACTATGTATATTTACCTTCTTGCTTCTGACAATTTGGAATTTGTTGGCATCCTTAGATTCTGTATCACCAAACTCTTTTGCCAGAATGAGACTCCAAGTAGATTTCTTGTAGGTCTTGGTTACCTTGGGAGCAGTAACACTCTTTTGTTTCTTACTCGGTGATGCAGCTGATGCTCTAGTGTTAGGTCTTTTTGTTGGAGGAGTCGGTAGGGCCTTTGAAATGTCCTATTTCTTTCTTTTCAATACTTTACCCTTAGGCAGTTCGGTGCTCAATGTTATTGCTGCCTCTTGAGCTTTTGATTCCTCTTCGGTGATGGCAAGAGTACCTTTGATAGGTGTGGAGGAAGATTCTTCTCTAAATTTCTCAGATAATGCCTTAATCATCTTTGTAGCCTTTCTTGTAGCTTTAGGTACTACAATGCTCATTTTTACTTTTTCCTTTACTTCTTCATAAGTTCCATATCTCGGCTCGGTAGTATGCCTTGGCAATGTAAGAAATGCATCAATTTGTTGTTGTGTGATATCATAGTCAATCTTGTAACCCATTGGTGGAAAAGATTGAGTCCTTGGTGCCACAGCATTCACATAACAATAATTAGTGTCTACCTCAAAGCATATATCATCTTTATATTTCTCTACCAACTGGGGTGGAATCCGGTACCTGTTGTGCATCTTCTCTTGAAATTTTCTGAAGTATTCATCCATGATATCGTTGAAACTATCTCCCAATTTCTTAATAAAGTTATTAATTTGATGGGTGATTGGTCGGTGTAGCTCCCAAACTACTTTACCGACTGATGGAAAGAATTTCTCAAAGTAGAAAAACATGCATACAAGAAGTGAACCAAACTTCAGTGTATTTGCCGAGTTGTTCTTCTTTGGCTTCCTTATTGTGTTTAGGTTCTCAAATAAGTTTTTCAATAACACTTCACATAAATCAACTTTCATTCCCTTTTTCACTATTTTATAGGCTAAGTCAACTGCGGCATAGGATACACTGTTTTCCCTTGCTGATTGGAAGAAACAGTAACCAATTACTCTAATTGCAAACTTAAGTTCTGCATCAGTGACATTGTTCAGTTTCAGTCCTCGGTAATCAGATTCTACTCCAGTTAAACTGATTAACTCCTTATGTGATATCATCTTCTATGCTCGTGCATGATCATAGATGGGATAACCGGTGATCACATGAATGATTTCCTTAGTGATTTTGAATGGTTGCTCCTCTAGCCACATGAAATCATCATGAACTCTTCTTAAAACAAACTTAACCCACTGAGGTTTGAACACACGGGGATAGGTTAGGGCTTCAGTTAATCCCTTGATTTTGATATGCTTGTACTTGCTATCCATTTTTCCATCGATACATAGCTCATCATATGTGTCACTTATCTCAACATGACTGAGTTCTTCAACATGGCATTTGGTGAAGGATCTAACATCTTCGACTAACAAGACTCGATCCAGGATGAGTGAAAAGGCAGTTTGGTCATCCGGTTCGAAGGCGACTTTAGGAGTCAAAGAGTATTTTAGAGAGGGCTTCTCTACATTCTTGACAACTATGGGATCTTGGATCTTGGGTGCCATTTGTAAATTTCAGATAAAACTAGCAAACTATCCTTAGGGTTTGATGGTTTACAAACAGCAAATGCTTCACACTCAGTAGATAATAGCAATTTGACAAGATCAATAAACTAGCTTAATAGTGTGATGAGATTTATGTAAATACCTTGGATTCACTTTGAATGAGGTTTGATCACCTTGATTCGCTCTGATCTGCTCTCTTGAAAACTTGGTGAATGAAAATGACTGTGAAAATACCTTTAAGTACACAAAATACCTTATCGGGCTCCGTGTGGGTTAGGTCAAAAACATTAAATGCACTCGGTTCACCTTTAACTGATTTACTCCTTTTTTTTGTTTTAACCAAGTAACCAAATTTCTTTCATTTACCGACTTGACAGGCTTTTTGTATTCACCGACTTGACAGGTTTCCTATAAAGTACTTTTGATAGAATTTCAAACTTACTAATGCATCTTAACTTTGTAGATTTTGAATTTAGTACACAATAGAATAGGAATTGTTATGATTTTAACCTTCAGAGAATGCAGTCCCTTCATACCTTTGCTAATTAATTTGGAATAGGTGCACCTAACTCGGTAGGTAAGGTTCTTTCTTCATTTGACACAATTTCCTTCCTTTTCCAAATCATCTTTAATTTTTCTTTTATCTCTTTAGTGTCTCCTCTAGGTTGATCTCTGCAATCTCCAACTAAATATCCAACTTTGTGACAATGAAAACATGCCATACCAGGATTTCTCCATGATCTTCGGTTGTTCATTCCAAACCTTATAAAATAGTTGGCACTAATATGTCCATATCTTCCACAACATTCGCACCATATCCTTGTATTGTAATCCCATGGTACTGCTGCATATTGTCGGTAAGGATTTGTGTGAGTTCGATAACCTCTAGTGTTTGCTCGGTGTGTAGACCACATGTAGTTCTTTTGCTTAAGCCAGCACTTCTTGGTACTATGTTCATATCTATTGCAGTTTCTACAAAACCCTTTGAATTTTGCCTTCTGATAATTGTTAACAGACTTTGTCCTACATTGATTAGATGTGTGACCATATTTATCGCACTTGTAACAATAACCATTGGACTTAGTGATATTCGATTGCTTACCTTTTCTGATCTGGCATATGTTGGTAGTATGCCCTTGATTTCCATAGTTATAGCAAATAGGCTTCTTTCTTTTGATGTTATTCCTGTTTCCAGCTTGCTTTGATGATTCTGCTCTCTCAGTAGTATGAATTCCTTTCTCAGTAGATTCTTGCTTTATCCTTTGCTATCCTCAATGCATCTAGATTTTTAGTCATCTGTGTGCTGAAATGTTCATGTTCTCTTTTCATTGCTTTTAGTTGATCAGCCAATGCTTTGTTCTTTTCTTTCAATACTCCAATCATTTCTTCAATCTCTTCAGATACACTGTTCTCAGATGATTTCTCAATTTGTTCCACTAACTCTTGAGAATCCTGCAAGTCATCAGATAATCTTCTTCTTACTTTCAAAGATTTTTGCATTTGCCTTTGCATGTCTGCAATCACTTGATTTGCATGATCTAGCTCTTCTTGCAGATACACAATCCTCCGAGATTTTTTATAGCCTTCCATTTATAAGATCTTTCTCTTTAGGTAGTTAAACACTTTTCCAAGATTCAAGCCCTAATACCAATTGTTAGGCCCAATATGGAAAGCTAATGTACTGAGAGGGGAGGGGTGAATCAGTACTCCAAAACTTTTCTTGAATAATAACTTTACTATTATGTATAAACAGAATAGTGCAGTAACATAAAATAAAGTTAAAACAAATAGATAACAATCATACATGATTCACTCCATAGCACATATATTTTGGTTATGTAGAAACTCTTGGTTAGAGAGAAAAACTGTGATGGGGATGGCACCCACAACTTCACTACTACAATAATAAAGAATGCTCAGTTAGAGCTACATTTAGCTATTTCTGATAGCATACCCTGTTAGGAGTAACAAGATCTGTTAGATCTACCTTGCTAAAGGATTTTACAACATTTATTCTGAATGTTGCACCTGGTTAGAGGCTTTACAATTTATAGACTTCATTAGAGTCTTTTACCCTGTTAAAGGTTTCTCTTTCAACTTCACAATATTACAATAAAATCATTACAAATATCTGCAACTTTAAAGCTGAAATGTTATAGTAGATTCTATGTGCTCAGAATAGATTACCTTGCTTATAGCATACCTTGGTAACCCATATAGTAACTCGGTAAACCCTTCTGTTTACTCTATTCTTTGACTGTTCTTTGAAAACCTTCTTGGTGACCTTTGTGTCTCTGTAATAGACTTCCTTTTTGCATACATACACTTCACTCATGCTATATAAATAGATCTCTTAAAACAGTGATCCAATTCATTGCTTCGATCTTACAAACAAGATTCCTTGAATGAATAACTAAACAAAATATTTCATTGGTTGGATTGTCCTTAAAATCATACACAATCTTCTGGTGCAATTCCCAATGTAATAACTGTTAGATGTGTCTTGATCTTGTAACATGTCTTCATATGCATGTCCAAGTTCAATGTATCTGGTAACACATTTCACTCGGTGCATGTCAACTCGGTGTGTCATCTTTACTGCTCGGTAGTCTCAAAAAGATACTTGGTAGATAGCTTAGTGTATACTGCATTCTGTGATTGCTTTCCTCTGTAACCGACTAGACTATGCATACCGACTTCTCTATGTGTACCGACTGCATGATTCGGTAGTGCTAACTGACTACAATATATAGTATGACTTTGAATATAAAAACTAATGGCAACTTGATAAGTAGTAACATATTTAGGATTTCTAACTACTGAACTTCCTCAAGATTTCTATATTTATCAGGCATGCTTTCTTGAGCGATCTCCTCTATTGGTAACTCTGTTATGACTAGAGGAGATGGAGTAGGCAATGTTGTCCATGATCTCCAATGAATATCATTTATATTGAGAGAATATGCAGGATAGTTATTAGGATCAGTTGAAAAGACTAGTTGTTGTTGTTGTTGTGGTTTATTATTTGGATTTGGAACAGGATGAGTTGGCAATTGGGTTGGCTTGGGTGGAGCAGCATTAGGAGCTGGTGGCATTAAAGTTGGTTGTTGGGACTATTGTTGTGGTTGTAGGAAACCTGGTGACTGGTTTACCCATTGCTATCCTCCCCTCCATTGTGGTGACTATTTCTAGTTACCTTGAGGGGGAGACCAATTCCCTTGTGGTTGTTGTCATTGAGATGGGGAATTCTGATAATTAGGCCAAGGATTCTGAGAGTTATTCCAAGACTGAGGAGTATAATTTCCAAAATTTTGGGAATATGGTGGTTACCACTTATTATTTTGTGCATTGAAGTTCATATAAGGATTAGAAAATGAAAATGGATCATGTGGCATACCTTGTCTTGGAGGCCAAGGCCTTCGTTGTGCAACATAAAAAAGTTGTGCATCATCTCCATAAATAGGCTTGAAATCCAAGGAACTCTGTTGGCTATCAATTTTAGCTAACATTTTGCATCTACAATCCTTCTTCTTTTGCCGACAGTAAGGACAAAATTCAGCAAGCATAGCCTCTGCCTCCTCATGCTTCTTCTTTGTCTGTAGTGTATCCAATTGGGTAGCCATATTATTAATTATATCTTCTTTAAAATCCTTCAACAGATGAATTATTTCCATTCTTAAGACTGTTGAAGATGATTTGGCAACTGAAGAACCAGGCCTATAGTGTCTTCCCTTTTTTGCTGCAGCTCGTGAATATTTTTGACAGATTTGTCTGATGTCATCCCATTGAACTTGAGTAATATCTCCTCCTCCCATTAGACCTAAGGAGTCAACACAGTCATCATTGATGCCCCTCAGAAATATCAACTTCATAGAGTCTTCACTTAAGTTACTATGTTTAGATTTGCTGACACTAAATAAAAACCTTTCCAAATATTCTTCTAGGCTTTCATCTTCTTTTTGTGTCATTCTGAAGATATCATCACCATGTCAGTTCATTCCTCTACAATAGTCTTTATATTTATCCAAGAATTTTGTCTTCATTACATCCCAGGTAGTGATTACATTTCTTCGTAAACTCATAAACCATATCAAAGCAGCTTCTTTCAAAGTAGTGGGGAATAACTTGAGTTTATGAGCATCGAAGGTATAATCATAACTTATGCATAGGATATCAAATTCAAAAAAAAAGGTGTCTAGATCCTCTGTTACCAACCCATGATTTTGGAAGTGAAGAGGCTGGTATGTTCTTCAAATTTGAATTATCATGCAAGTCAGGAATGGGAAACTCAAATGTTGGATTTACAGGTGGAGGTGGAGGATTTTCTGCCATTGGTCCCTGATAAATGACTAAAGGTAAAAATTTTTGTTCAGGGGATTCATTCAGGAAGTCTAGATATCCTTTTGACAAATGAAAGACACTACCATTTAGCACATAGGTTTCTACAAAAGGGTTTATTTTAAGTGTTTGATCTGATCTTATATCTTGAGTAGAATTTGAGGGAAGAAATCTTTCTAATGCATCCCTTCTCCTCCTATGTATGTAGATTAATGAAAGAAATTCAAAAAGATAATTAAAAAAACTTAAAGCTAATGGTTTACGATAGATTCTTAGCTTGGCACCATCCCTGGCAATGGCACCAAAAATGTTGGTCCTCACAACTAGAATTGTAACTAGGTGATAAACATAATTCAGAGATTGAATATCCTTGATTAGCTAACTTTTCCTATGGTGAAGGCTCATTTAGTTATCAACCAGGGACGTAAACTTGAAATGGGCCAGCACTGTAGGTGCACCAAGTTCATATTGCAACCATTTTATATAGTTGCAGGAAAGGGAATTCTTCTTGAAGTAAACACACAAAATCTGTAATAAACTAATACTTAATCCTACAATTAGAAATTGCCTTAAACAATTACTTTTAAAAGATAAAGTTCTGGTGAGCAGCATGAACTACTCTGTTGATGTGGTTACAGGAACAAACACGGAAATTGTTTCCTATGGCTGCAAGAACAAATAACTGTAGAAAGAACTATAACAGAAGTATGAAAACTAGTTTAAAACATACAAAGGATTACTCACCAAATGGGCCCCCTTGAGTGAGTATTTTTGGAACTTCAAATTACACTTATCTAATCATCCAAAATTACTTGATCTCTTTATTTCATCTTTACTGGAAAATACATACATAACACCAGAAAATTGTGTATTACAAAATACTATCTTTTTCTCTACTATCCCCGAGAGGAGAGAGATCCCTTTTACTTATAGGAAATCTGATAAAAAGCTTCTAACTAACTACCCACATCCCTACGGAATAGGTGAATAGAATTTATTAACAAAAGAAGAAGAAGAAGTCAGCACAGGACAGTAGAACAACATCTGTCCTACAGGTAAGAAAATATAGTATGACCACCTCCTTGATCTAAGATCCACTAGGAACAGTTATAAAAATTTTCATAAATCAATCTGTCGAAGAACCGGTCCAATGATCCTGATCATAACTGCATTTCTTTGACTGGGTCTGCATTGTGGTTACATTGATAATCTTTTGAACTGTCATCTGTCTTTTCCTCACCTTTGTTGACCCTGCATCAAGATATTAACACGCACAACAACATGTGTATATACTAATGCTAACATGATATAACATAAACCATATTGATAATTAACTTTATATATTTGCATAGATAGATCATTTAAAACCACTATATGACATCCTTAGGCATAGGTTAAACCAGTTTCAAAAATACTTAAGAGGTATCATCTTAGGAAAACATTATAATCCAAATGTCATCTAATCATAAGACCTAAGTAGGAGTATTATATCACAAATCTATAAAAATAGAGCCATTGTTTAGGCTCATCAACTAGCATGTATGAGGTAAACCCAAGATGGGAAAAACCTTGATGAGCAATGTTGTTGGAGTCTACTGCTCCAATCTAGCCTCACAGTCAAAACTTTGTTACAATGTTTAGGCACCAACCCCTATTTTGTTTATGGGCTATAACCCAAAGGAGCTACAACCCCTGCACTGAGCTATAACTTAGTGACCATAATGAAAACATCAATTACAAAAGTAGTTATCTTGTTACAAGTGAATCTTGTAACCATTTCATATACCTTACTATGTCGGTGAGATACCTTCTCTGCTACATCGGTACACTTCTCCTCCTGCTTCACTACTGGTAAACTCTATCAATTCACCTCTACTCTCCTTCTACTCTGTTGGATCTCCTCCTCAATAGTGTGCTCTTCACTGGTACTACACTTTGTGGGTTCTATGTATGCCTACTCTACAGCTTCCTTCACCTCTGCTCTACCGATATGGACACTACTGGTTCTGCTCTACTACCGGTTGAACACTTCAACCTGGTTCGCCCTCACACTCAGTCTCTTCTCAGATGCTTGTTGATTACTTGACTGATTTGCTCTCACATGCAGAAGTAACACTCAATCACTTCGTAGTAGCACTCTCTTCTTCTATGTAGCAACACTCTCCCATCTTGTAGAAACCATCTCTAATTTTGGGTTGCATATTTATAGACTAGTTTTCCCACCAAAAAAAAATTTAAACTTTGGGTGGTTTGGGTTTCATCACTTACCTCAAGGCAAACCAAATCCAATCATATCTTTCTCGATCTGATTGCCCAAATAGTTGTTTCCTCGTCACCACCATTGTCTTGCCTTCTTGATCACACCTTCTATCTTTAGCAATCTACTTTTTACCTTGTCATTTGATCTCTTGGTCAAACACCAATATCGGTCTTGGTGTTTCCTTCATCTGCCTTGATCCCCTCAATCACTCTTAGCTATTTGTTAGTTGTCATCTAGACCTTGAGCTGCAAACCTCTACAACAGCTCTGCAACACGTCCCGTGATTTGTGGGCTTGCCATTAATGTTGACCGACTCTACAACTACCTTATCATTGTTCATTCCATCTACCACTGCATGCAAGTCTGCCGCCTTGACTCCATGTGGCATCCATGTCAACCAACTTCCAGCTTGAATCTTCATGTCAGTCCAGATAGGATCACCAACCAAACACTCTATCGGTTCATCTTTTCAGCCGGTTTACTAACCCTGTTGGTTAAACCCTCAAATCAGTCTGTCATCACCCTTGCACTTTGCTTCTCTCTAGGTGGACTGCACAATCTATCAGCACTCTTGCTAACTAGCCTTATGTACATTTTCATTAGATGGGGAGTCTTCTTCATCTGTACCTTTTCCATATTATCGGTGGACTTACATACCAGTAAACACTCTTGATGACACCATGTCATCAACCTTCAACAAACTCCATTTTCAATCCAGCCCTTCTTCTTTGATCAGCTCAAACCATATCTCAACTAGTTTGTCAAGTTGACAAACCCATCCCTCTTCATTTGTACTAGCATCTCAACATGCCTTCTCAGTCGGTCTAGTGCATATCCCTGATTTCATGCACTTGATGCCCACCTCTTCTTCCTTATATCACAAAACTATGATGCACATAATGCATGATAGAAGATAAGTTCCACTTACCGGTAGAGAGACACCTTGTCATATGCATCCTGAAATGCACTTATGTGACCTCCCTATTTGTGTAGCAAACCTTTAAATAGGCACATGTGATCCAGTGTGGGCACTTTCACTATCAATCATCTCTTCCCATAGTGACTGCATCTTCATCTGGTAGGAGTCCTTTTGTTCTTCAACCTCACAGCATACCGTTGACCTATTCTTTCATTCTTCTCTTATGGTGTTGATGTGATTTAGGTAACATTATGCTTCTTCATCACAAATAACATCCAAGCACCTTGCTCATCTTGCTTGTACACTAGTCATGACCTTTTTTGGTTAGCAGCTACTCACTTGGTTGCACTATCTTCCCAATGTCAACACATCACTTACCAGTTGACATCCTTTCCTTACCAATGAAACATTATACCTATAGCCTATATACCTCATCCTTACAAGTTAGGCACTAACTTGTATATCGGTAACACCAGTGGTCATCCATCTAAATGATATTCTCTTCCTTACCTTACCGGTATCCTACAACACAAGGTGATATCAAAGATATCTCAACCTGTACTTCTCCTTGATAGTGTTGCACATACATCTCTCATATCGGTAGTCATCCCATAGCAAATGAAATCAATGACAAGACAATGCCAATAATCTCCCCCTTTGGCATTGATGTCAACTCATGTAGTATCCGGCATACTACATAATCTCTCTCCCCCTTTATATGATCCAATGGATTCTTACTCATGTAGTATGAAGTATTCTATAGAATCTTTCTCCCCCTTTGACAACAATGGCAAAGGGCACTATCAGGATATCATTCCTCCTTGTGATTTCTAGGTTACTAATAGAATTATTTCTCCCCTTTTTCTTTACCGGATGTCTCTCCTCCTTTGATACCAATTGTTACCATTTTTTTATATTTTCTCAAGTCATAGCACTTGAGATGGAGGACAAAACCATCAACTGACACCAATTGAGCATGCAAATTTTATACCATTTGTTAAAATACTCAATTTCGGAGGGATGTGTCAGTGAACACTATTCACCTGTCGGTCGAACTGCATCACCTCTTGTTTGATCCCAAATTTCTTTATGAATCAAATGTGATTGTACTACCAATACAACTAGCCAACTGACAAGTAGGAATCAAATATTATTGTACTATGAATACAACCAACCAAATGACAGGTAGATACCCCTTACAATGAAATTTTCCTGGGTATTCCTACTGTAACTTTTCATCATCTATAGTTTCGGGCAATCAGTGCACTTACTCTTCCAAGTTCAAGCATCCCGGCTTTGCATCATAGCCACTTGAACTCCCCCTGAGTCATACATCTCAGGTCCTCATCTCTGATCAAGTCCAATATCGGGACTCCAATCTCCTCCATATATTGGTTGAGTTATATCTTTGTGATCATCTAATGATCTTTCAGCTTCACTATTTCACCACAACCTATGACATGATCCTGGATTAACACAATGCCTTACAATGTTATCATCAAGTCATAAATCTAACCGGTTAGCCCATAAACAAGCATGCCTTCATGGTCAATCACTAGGCCAACATATGTCATTCAGGTCTTTTCCAATACCACTTGAGACATAAATTCCATAATCCAAGTTATTGGGGCTATTACAATGATCTCCAACCTCATTGTCTTACATAACCTACAAGTATCTGTTAATGTTCATGTCGGTAACATCCGGCACATACTAGTTTCCTATACCAGTCCATTATCACTACCAGAGCACCTTCATGTGACTCCTAATCATTGTGTCACTTTGTATCTGATTCCAATTGTTATCACATCATACTTTGACACAGTAGTAGTGATCTTGCTCAAATCTATAGGTGTGTATTCAAGGCAACCTCTACACACTTTATCATCTCATTTTATTTTTTCATATCCTCAGCAGCTTGTTCTTCCATGTGCCCTTCTTCACAGAGGGAGTGAGTGATAAATTCAATGTACATTACTCCCCCTAAGATCTTGCATCTCCTTTAGGCCTTCTTCCTCCATACCTGCTTGGTCTCATTCATCTTCCCATTTTCAAGCTTGGGTGTAGGTCTTTCCTTCTTCTGTTGATGGGTCCTTCCATTTCCTGATTCTCCATCACACCCAGAACTAGTTCTATAATAGCACACAACATCCATCCCAAATTCATGTTTGGGGAATCTCTTGACATACCAGTTTGACCATCTTCTTTTAGTCATGTTGCAGTGACTGGCAACCAAAACCGGTGGACCTCTTGCTCCTGCAGGGACAATTCTCCTTTGGTTCCATGCAGGTCTCTGACTTCCATATGCTTTGTATTCACCTTTCTATAGAGAATAGTTATACCGGCCTCCATGTGACTGTAGGTTCCTCTTCCTACACTCAAACTCTCTATGGCCAAATCCATTGTAGTTATGACATACAATAGCAGATGGATTCTTTCTAGCATAATCAGGAGAGGGGACATGCATGTATCTACTCCTGGATACATTTTTATCATATGCATGATATCCATGAGATCCTATATTATTTTTTCTAGATCTTTTTCAACATTCATTTTTCCTATGGCTATAGCCATTACATGCAAAGCAATAATTGGTAAAGGATGGCATATGACTTACAAATTTATTTTGTCATTCATGAGAAGATCTTACCAGTTTAGCATCTCCATTTCTTCCTCTTTGAGAATGGACCCTTGGTTGTCCATTCTATGTAGCTCTTCCATATGGTCTCTTCTTCTCCCACACTTGCTTTGCCTTGTGGGTGGTAGAATTTCTTTGTCCTCTGCCAGTAGGAGGTCTTCTTTGCTACTTCCTCATTTTCCTGCTTCTGGTGAAGCTGTCTTCTCCCATCTTCCCTTTACCTTTGGGATCTACATTGTTCCTCCTTCTTGCAGTACCAGTCTTCATTCTTGTCTACGATTCTTCACTAGTTGTTCTTAGGTCAACCTTCTTCCAAGGAGCATTTCTGACTGTGAAGGTTTGGCCTTTGTTTTCTCCATTTGAGGAGACAAATAGAATGTCATTGTGAGGGACATTCTTGCTAGTGGAGCATTCACTGGCACCACTTCCTAACCCTTCAATGTCCTTGGCATGCTTCTACTTCTTCAACATCTTGTCTAGGGCATCACTACTACCATCAAACCGAGTTCTTACCTTGAGCTCATCCTAACATTTCTCAAGGTCATTTCAAAGAATCTCCATTTCTCTAACTAGGTGCAGATATTCTCCATTTTTTACTTCTATCCTTGATGATATATCTTCACACTGACATTCTTTGGTGCCTTGTTCTTGAGTCTTCAACTCTAAGATGCATTTCTCATATTCTTCAAGGCATTTGATTAACTGATTCTACTCCACTCTAGCTAGATTCCTGAATAGCTTGTATTCCTTTCTTACTCTATTGAGTTCTTCAAGTGAATTTACAAGCTCTCCTTCAAGATCAACTTCTACTTCCTCTTCTTCTTCACCATCACTATCACTCCCAAACACATCTTGTCAGTAGGAGTGTTCTGCATGATCATTTTCATAAGTGTGCCTTCCATCTTCTGATTCTTGAGCCATGAAGAGGTGGGTTCCTTCATCATCATTGTTGCAGCTGCTAGCAGATTTGCCTTCATCATCTACAGATACATAAGATACATTTCTCATCATATCATCACAAGTCGGTTCTCCAGTAGTGGACTCATTTCAATAAAGCTTCTTCAATCTCTCCCATAAGCTTTTTGTTGTTTTTCATCTATCCACCTATGAGTAGACATGACCGGTGAGCCCACTAAATATGGCCTTCATGGATTCTTCATTGCACAAGCAACTTCTTTCTTCTTTAGATCTAGAGGGAGGACTGACATTCCTAGGGAGACCACTAAAAACCAACATCCATACATCAAACCCTAGACAGGATAGGAAGACTTCCATTCTACAACTCCAAATAGAATAGTTTGAACCATCAAACACAGGAGAAGGAATTGACACTAAACAAGCCATTGTGTCCTTAAGCTAGAATCTACCCAAGCTAGAGAAAGCTCATCTAACTAGTAACCTACGCTCTAATACCAATTGCTAGACACAATGTACCACTGAGGGGGGATGAATCAGTGGTTCTCAAAATTTTCCTTTTAACAACCTAGATGTGTATACTAGTTATGGGATCTAACACAATGCAAACTTACTATTTAGTGGGGAGACAAATACACATGCAATCACACACAAAGCGCCATCACATACCACTAGCATGTACAAGGAAAACCCAATATGGGAAAAACCTCAGTGAGCAATAGTGCTAGAGTCTACTGCTCCAATCCAGCCTCATAATCAAAACTCTATTACAATGTTTAGGGCACCAACCCAACGAGAACCAACCCCTAATTTGTTTATGGGCTACAACCCCTGCACCAAGCTACAACTTAGTGATCACAATGAAAACATGAATTACAAAAGTATTTATCTTGTTACAAGTGAATCTTGTAACCATTTCATATACCTTACTCTGTCGATGAGATACCTTCTCTACTACACCGCTACACTTCTCATGTTGCTTCACTATCGGTAAACTCTACCAGTTCACCTCTACTCTCCTTATTCTCTGTTGGATCTCCTCCTCATTGCTCTTCTCTTCATCGGTACTACACTATGTCAGTTATATGTCTGCCTACTCTACAACTTCCTTCACCTTTGCTCTACCAGTATGGACACTACCAGTTATGCTCTGCTACCAGTTGAACACTTCAACCTAGCTCTCCCTCACACTCAGTCTCTTCTCAAATGTTCATTGAGCACTTGACTGATTTTCTCTCACATGCAGAAGTAACACTCAATCACTTTGCAGTAGCACTCTCTTCTTCTATGCAGTAGCACTCTCCCATCCAGCGGCAACCATCTCTGATTTTGGCTTGCATATTTATAGACTGGTTTTCCCGCTAAAAACCAATTCAAACTTTGAGCAGTTAGGGTTTCCTCACTTACCTTGAGGAAAAACCAAATCCAATCAGATCTTTCCTGATCTGATTGCCCAAACAGTTGTTTCCTCATCACCGCCATTATCTTACCTTCTTGATCACACTTTCTATCTTTGGCAATCTATGTTTTACCTTGTCAGCTGATCTCTTGGTCAAACACCAAGATCGATCTTGTTGTTTCCTTCATCCACCTCGATCCCCTCAATCACTCTTAGCTAGTTCTTAGTTGTCCTCCAAACCTCAAGCCACAAACCTTTGCAACAGCTTTGCAACATGTCTCATGATTTGTGGGATCTGCCATTAATATCGACCAACTCTGCAACTACCTTATCGATGTTCATTCCATCTACCACTACATGCAAGTTTTCCACTTTGACTCCATGTGGCATCCATGTTGATGAACTACCAACTTGAATCTTCATGTCGGTCCAGATAGGATCACTGACCAAACACTCTACCAATTCATCTTTTCTGTCGGTTAAACCCTCAAACCAGTCTGTCATCACCCTTGCACTTTGCTTCTCTTTAGGTGGACTACACAATTGGTTAGCACTCTTGCTAACCTTCCTTATGTACATCTTCATCAGATGGGGAGTCTTCTTTATCTACACCTTGTCCATATTATTGGTAGACTTACATACCAGTAAACACTCTTGATGACACCATGTCATCAACCTTCAACAAACTCCATTTTCAATCTAGCCCTTCTGCTCTATCATCTTGGACCATATCTCAGCTAGTTTATCAAGTTGACAAACCCATCACTCTTTATCTATACCAGCATCTCAACATGTCTTCTCAGTCGGTCCAATGCATATCCTTGATTTTATGCACTTGATGCACACCTCTTCTTCCTTATCTCACAAAACTATGATGCACACAATGCATGATAGGAGATAAGTTCCACTTATCAATGTAGTGAAACCTTCTCTTCTGCATCCTGCAATGCACTTATATGAATTCCCTGTTTGTGCAGCAAACCTTTAAATAGGCACATTTGATGCAATCTGGGTCCTTTCACTGTCAGTCATCTCTTCCCATAGTGACTGCATCTTCATCTAGTAGGAGTCATGTTGTTCTTCAACCTCATAGCATATCAGTGACCCGTTATTCATTCTTCTCTTCTGCTATTGATGTGATTTAGGTTACATTCTACCTCTTCATCACAAACAACATCCAAGCACCTTTCTCATCCTTCTTGTACACTGATCATGACCTTTGTCGTTTGGAAGTTGCTCACTTGGTTGCATTGTCTTCCCAATGTCAACACATCACTTACCAATTGACATCCTTTCCTTACTAGTGAAACATTTTACTGGTATCCTATCTACCTCATCCTCACAAGTCAGGCACTAACTTATGTATCGATAATACCAGTGGTCATCCATCTGAATGACATTCTCTTCCCTAGCTTACCGGTGTTCTGCAACATAAGGTGATATCAAAGATATCTCAACCTGTACTCCTCCTTTAGAGTGTTACACATACATCTCTCATACTGGTAGTCATCCCATACTAGTTGACATCAATGACAACACAATACCAACAATTAGAGGACCTAATAAGCTCTGATACCAATTGATGGTATGATGAAAGAATAAGAATATGGTTAACTACTAAGAGGGGGGGTGAATCAAAAGATAGAAAAATGATACTAACTTCACCAATCTCAAAATCAATCTCTCGAAGTAAACTTAGAACTATCAATGCAACATCATTGGGAAGATAAAAACCCTCAAGATAAATTGGTTGATTGTTACAACAAACTAACAGTAAACAACTTCAAACTCATAAACATCCAAATTCTTTTACTATGATAAGTAAAACTTCATTTCACAATGCTTCCGATTATCATGACTTATCAAAGTGGATTAAGTAGTTAAGCAAATCAACCATAAGAACATAACCACAAAAATATTCACCACTTGACACAATATTTTTGACATGGAAACCCAAATGGGAAAAACCATGGTGAGATGAGATTCATGAGATAACTATTTGAACTATTCTGAAGTTCACCCTATTAGGAGCCTAGCCTGTTTAATCTTTATAAAAGTCCTGTTAAGAACAGATCCTATTAGGGACCACCCGATTAAGGGATTGACTATACTCCCTTGTTAGAAGCAATACCCTATAAGGAGTAACCTTGGTAGAGGATTTGAAATCCAACCTAATGGATCACCTGGTTAGAGGATTTTATAGCACCAAGATTGTTAGAGCTTACCCAGTTAGGGGATTTTAATCTGATGTAATTGTTAGAAAACAATAGGAGTTTATTGATCTATTTGAATAGCACTACACTTTCTTGTTCAAATCCTTTATATGCCCCTATCTGCCTTTACTCAAACTGCAAATACATCAACTAGTTCGGCAACCACATACTCAACTAAAACTTTGCCAACTCTGAAACTAAACAACTCATTGACCTTATAAACAAATCAATTAGGTGGATAACACAATAAAAACTTAATTCTCTCATAGAGATTACAAACAAGATGGTTAAAGTATGACTATTGGATTACATAGAAATATCTACACATCAATCAAGAAAACCTTGACTGCTCCTTGATCATCGCTTCATCGAACTCAGAAACTCATCATGCACTTTGCATTACATGCAACATACTTTCTCATTCCCTAGACAAAAACCATTTCATCAACATGCCAAAATCACTTTGAAACTCTCTTCATACAATAATCATACATGTCACAATCATTACCACTCATCATCAAATCATAAACCAATATAACCAATTCACCAAACTTAATCGGTTAGGGTTTATCAAATCAACAGGTAGGGTTTACCGATTCAACTCTCCAATACATAGCAATACTGGTTTACTCCACAAATTCTTCCTACCAGTTACAAAACATCATTACAACAATATCATTATTAGTTAATTGACATCAATGACAACATAAAATATCATTAATACAATCTTCATGTAAATGCCAACACTGCCTAGCCTCTTTTTGTTTTCTTTTTACTGATCTATCGGCTTATGACTGGTAGGCTCATCGGATGGTGCTTCTAGTTGTTTGGATGATTCTGTAGAAACTAGGACCACATTAAGAGTGGCCTGAGCTACCTTCCTTACTTCTCTTCCCTCCTTTCTCTTCTGCTTCATCTCTTTATTTCTTTGGGTTTCAAGAATTTTAACCATTTGTTCAACTTTCACCTTGTGATGACACTCACTGATTAAAGTTTCAGCTGCAACCTTGGTCATCTTCCTTCTTATTGTCGGTGCAACTTGTTCCTGATGAAGCTTTAATCCTTTCTCCTGAGTTGTGTCAATTCGTTCTTATTTTTCATCAACTGGAGCTTTAAAAAAGTGTTGTGCATAAGCTTCCAATGTGGCCTCATTCACCTCATATCCCATCGGCATGATCTAGACAGTTCTAGGTTGGACTGCCTCCATCATGCATTCATCTTTATTTACCATAAAACAAATAGTATCCTTATATTTTTCTATAATTGCTTCAGGAATCCTAGCCCTCTTTTTCATCTCTTCTTGGAAGGTTTTGAAAAATGCCCATTAATTAGCCTTATGTTTCTTATCACCTTGACTATCCGAAATTTGTGTTGTTTGAGTGGCTACTGATCTATTAAAAGCCCACTATATTTTACCATAACCGGGAATCATATTCAAAAAGTAAAATGCAAAACATATAACAAAAGATCCATACCAAAAATTATTTTTCTTATCTTGCTTGATTTTCTGAATATTAGTCATTAACTCCTTCAACATCACACTGCATAGGTCATAGTGTGCATCCTCTTTCACCATTTGATGTGAAATAAGGATGTTCTTACCGGAGATAGAGTTCAGTCAGTTTGACTGATAGACTTTGTATCTAATTATCATTGTTGCAAATTTTACATCAATATCTCTTATGTCATCAACTCTCATCGATCAACCAATGATGGTAGAATCAGTGAGTTTAAAAAGTTTGGTGTTGGAGAGTTTTGACCTAGGGTCAGGCAGACCTCCAACCTTATGCAGGCAAGTGATGTTTTTGATAACCTCCTCAGTGATCTTGGGTGGTCAGTCCAACCAAATGAACTCTCCATGAATGTGGTTGAGAATATATCAGACCCATTTAGCTTCATCAAATGTCAAAAAGTCCATAAAGTGGGTAAAACCCTTCCTCTACAAATGGACAAATTTCATCTTAAATTGATTGTCAGTGTAGACACCTAAAAATGGTCAATGCTTGCAGGATCATACTTTAACATTTGCACATTGCCTCATTTTAGGTTTTTTGCATCGCATTAACATTTCTCCTATGTCACGCACTTGGTTTTTATCATTTGTGAGCATCGAGTCATTCTTCTACATTCTTCATCTATCTCGCTTTCGAATTTGGTCTTGTCGATAACAATCTTTAATCATGATTTTGGTCGATCTTGTCAATCTCTTATCAACTTGTCAATCTCGTCATTTTATGATTGATTTGACATCGATCGTCATCCTCTTCAATCATGTCAATTTTGATCAATTTGTCATTGTTCCTCATCAATTGGCGCATTTTATCAATCAAATCATTTATCACATTGGTCATTTATCAATCCAAAATCAAATCGAATCGATATCAATTATCCTTTGTCAAGACCTAATTGTCATTCTCGCATTGCTAATTCATCTTCTAGGGTTTTATGATTTAATCATTTAACCTGGTTTGTCATTTCCTCCTTTAGGATTAATAAATTTTTATCCTAAGTCTTCTCATTACAATTAAATGTTCATTTAATTGGCTAATTATTCCTCTTTGTGAATTAATTAATAAATGACAAATTATTAATTAATTTACCTAATTTCTAATTTCTATCAATTTCATAATTCCTAAATTTTTAATTCTCTAATTTCCTAATTTTCTAATTCCTAATTTCAATTTCCTCCTATTTCTCTCCTAAATTCATGGGAATGACATGTCAATTTGTCTTAATTTGTCATAATTGACAATCAATCAATTTTTGACATAGAAGTTGTCATAATTTGTCATAAATTATCAATCAACAAATTTTGCATAGAAAGTGCATAATTTGTCATAAATTTGTCATAAATTGACAAATTGATTTGCAATTTCCATTTGAATTGAATCATGCTAATCTTGTCATTTCTCCAATTCTTCTATAAATTGGATGATCTTCATCAATCAAAGCTAATTGGTAATCAGACTATCAAATTTCTAATCACTTTGTCAAATCACGCTTCGAGTAATCTTGTGCCAATGTCAATCTTTCTTTCACATTAGGTTTATGCACTTGAAGGTGAGATCTACAACAAAACTATTTGGAGAAGAAAGAAGGACAATGGAGCCACATGAAGGAAGCATTTAGATCTACATTTGGTTTGCATAATCTTTTCAAATGTTTCAATTTTCATGTCTCTATTGAGTGTGTTTAGGATAGATCATTGCAATGAGTGCTTTCTTGATTGAGCTATGATTAATGTTTATCTTGTCTTGTGATGATTTCCTATTTCCTAACGTACAGTCAGTGATCAGGTTTTTGATGAACACACAGGACAACTCCTAGCTCCCAAGTTCCTCAATGTCACAATGAATGTATGCCCTAATGTCTTCGATATGAAGAATGCCATGGAAAATGCTCGAGAATGCTCCCAAAGGATCATCCAAAAGAGATTTGAAAGGATTCTTCTTAAATTCAGGACGGGGGCAGTTCTTGATTTCCACCACCAAAGAAGTATCAAAAATAGATGAAGAATCCATGATAGATAACTAGGGTTACTGCAAAATATAAATACCTCAAGATTCTGTCAAATTATGAAATACTCTCCTAATGTAGATGTTTGCAAAAAATGCTTTGGGCTCTTGAAATGCTCTAAAAATCACTCTTTAGAATGCTAGATCGTTGTGTGACAAAATGACTTAACCTTTTCTTTTTTTTATCGCCATTAACCCTAATTTTTTATTGTCATAAATGCTACTGGAGAAACTGACTGGATCACAAATTCTGCATACACATTCTAGTAAATTCTCAAAATCGCCTGAGTATCCATCCGCAATCAAAATTCTCTGACTACAGACCTAATCTAGGGTGTTTGCATGATCTTCAATGATTTGCCTACCCCTAAGGTAGAGTGCCATATTTACCAGTTGTTCCTACTTCTAGTGCAGGACCTGATGGTTCTACCGGTTGTTCTATTAGTTATGTGTCTAATCTCCTAACCCATCTCCTCTCATGTTTTTTTCTGATATCTTCAACCTTTGCCTTTGCCTTCTCATCTACACTTCCATTAGCTACTGGTGGGTTCTTACTCCTTCAATACTTAGCAATATGTGCAATCTTATTGCATGCATAATAGACAATATTATTCTTTTGAATTGCTTTGTTGCACCCTTGATTTCCTTGATTTCCTTTTGATCTGCATTGATTAGCCATATGACAAAATCTACTACATGCATGACATCTAACATTTCTAAGACCGGTGAATGATGCATTGCTTTGATTGTTCCTATTTTTGTATTGACTTTCTATATGACCATATTTATTGAAAACAAAGCATGTACCATTGAATTTGTGAGCATTAGGCTGTCTTACCAATGATTTTTTATTTTGATTGTTGGCAAGATTCTTCTTTTGATCGGATGATTGATCTTCTTGTGCAATACCAAAGATTTCTCCTACTTCCTAACAAAGACCTCTCTTGTCATTAGCATCTCTTTGACTCTTTAGCAGTTCATCAAGTTTTGCAAAGATGGCTTTGAACTTGTCTTTGTACTCATTTGCAATGACTAAATCATCTCTCATGATTATGATCTGTCTCTCAAGTTCCTGTTTATTATTTCAGGACTAAATCAACTCAAGTTTCAACATGTCATTCTCATGTGTAAGTCTATTGCATTCCTCAAATTTGTCCTTCAATGCTTGAGCTAGGTTTCCTTCATTCTTCTTCATGTCCTCAATTTTCTTACACAATATCATGGTTAAGGATTGCATCACATTCTTCAAGGTAGTGTTCTCCTGAGTGAGTTTTTGACATTGACCTTTCAAGGCATCTTCTTCATCACTACTCTAATTATGAAACTGATCACAAATTTCCTTCCTCTTGGCTTGAACATATGAAAGCTTTCCTTACAATGAAATGATGTGTTCTCTGGCTTACATCAGTTCATTCTTCAGTTTATTGTTTTCCATCTGTTCATTATCAATATCCTCAAGACCAAGTTGAAGTTGTTGTTGCAGATCAGTTTCCATTGATTCCAAGTTTTAGATCTTCCTTAAGTGGTTAAACTTCTTTTGAGGAACTAGGCTCTAATACCAATTGTTAGAATCCAAGAACACTAAGAGGGGGGGGGGGATGTATCAGTGTTCTACTAGTAAATGAATTTCTAAACTTATTGCATATGAACCAGTTAATAGTAAATATAATTAAAGTGCATAACCCAAATAACACATAAAGAAGCAACACCATAACACCAATTTTTATACATGGAAAACCATATAGAGGGAAAAACCATGGTGGGTCCGATACCCATAATATCTATATACTTGATCAAGGTATACAAATATTACATAGAGGCAATCATGCTCGCACATGCAATCATGCTCGCCACATAGAGATCACTACTCAAACAGAAGTCTCACTGACTTACACAACATTATACAATGATTACAAACAAAAATGAACTTATAGATTGCATCTGACCATGCGAGATAAGTTCCGGTTTATGCTCTGTCAACCTTCTCTGTGAACCGGTTTACTAATACTTTGTTATGCCATGTTCTGCTACCAGTTGGAACTGCGCACGTGAAACTGCACATAAAAGCTTTCATTCGCTGATCAAATCACATTACATCAATCTCTGAATGATTCGCATCCAAAATAACATTACAATTAACCTTTAATCCATCGCTAAAAGATCTCAATTAAATACACTTTAACTTTTCACCATGTCAACCTCAATGAAGAAAAAATAAGCATGTCGACTACCGTATCATAAAGTATATCATACACTATCTAATGATCATGTTGATGTAGGCCTTCACACACTACCATAAATCCTTCAAAGATATTACCGGGGTCCTAAAATATCTTAATCAGGTCCTATACTTAACTAGGTTCCAAATTACATGGTATCGGTACCAAGACTAACCGGCTATCAAGGATAAAGTGAAGTGTGAATATATAGGTTGACCCAATCAATGCAAAATAATGACAATGAATCTTGATGAGAAATATCAAGACCTGAAGATGAGTTGCCATCAATGACAGTCATAAATGCAATTTACCTTATCGGATGAGTGTCAATTGCCAATATTTATTGAATTTAAAACAATAGCCATTAAAAGATGGGCACCTTTGTGCATTACGCTATCGAACCGGTGGTCTTCTTCCATTAGAATTTTGATTCTAGTATTTTCTTTCATCTTCTATCTTTTTCTCCACTTCATCTTTTATTTCTTTGTTTTCCTCTTTATCATTCTAATCTGAACACATACCAGGTTGGAAACCAAGTCCATTTTTGTATGAATTAACTTGTTGCATGCTGATCAAATCTTTCAGGAGCTTACTAATGTCAAGGATCTTATTTTTTTGCATTTATATTCTTCACCTCCTACTCAAGCTTTTCACATTCCTCAGACTTCTACTTTATTGTTTCCTTCAGGAATTTCTTTGGCTTGACTTTATCCTCAATCTTGTGCATCAAATATTTAATAGTCTCATTCGCCTTCTTCAACTGAGTGTTAACCTCCTTATGCCTCAGTTTGAAATTTTGGATTTTCTCTCTCATATTTTGCACACATTCATTTTTTATCTTCACATTCTCTTTCAATTTTTCATTCTCTAATTCAACACTTTCCAAATCTTCAAGAGTTTTATTCAAATCTTCATTCATCTAAAAATATTCAATCATGCATATAAGTGACATGATTCAACCAATAGGGATCCCTCAAGTAGTTAAGCTACCAAGCAAGGGACCAAAGATCAATACCAATTGTTGATTAGGTTGAAAGGACCAAAATACTAAGAGGTGGGATGAATCAGTATTTCGACAGATATAAAAGTTTTCTCAAACTTTAATCTTCCATAGAGATATCAATCTCCATCAAACAAACTTAATAGATATAAAACAACAAATTAAGAATAAACATGAAGAACACAACCACGAGACAAACACCGGATTTTATATGTCGAAAACCCAAATGGGAAATACCACAGAAAGTGTTAACTCACAAGAGAATATAACTAGTTATATGGTATTTACAAAAGGGGCGGCTCACTACCAGATTACAAAAGTGGTTCACAGTCAAACTTCTCAATATAAAGAAACAAAGGAAGGACTTACTGCCAGAATGCTCACTACACCAGAAAATCTTGAACTAAAAAGAATTGCATCTCCAAATGCATATGATCAGTTCAAAGATTAAGCTTAGATTACAATTTACAAACTCTTATAGTAGATCCAGTTAGAGATCTTTATACAATTGTCATGTAGCAGATCCGATGATGGACTACTGCACTACTAAAAAGTATTGCATATCCAAATACATATGATCGGTTCAAAGATTAAGCTTAGAATACAATTTACAAACTTTTACAATAGATCCAGTTAGAGATCTATGTACAATTTTCTGCAACTCACACTTCACACACTGCTACCTTCGCTACTAACTCTCTTTCGCATATCTCATGAACTTCCTCAATCTCTTTCTCACACACACCTTCATACCATAGCATTGCCTTATATATATATATATATATATATATATATATATATATATATACCAAAGAGCACAAATAAAAAATAGTGTGTCAGCCAATCTCTTTGTGCTACTACAGGTCATGATTTAGGGAGATGGCTTCTAGATTCAGGAGCTTCTCATCATATGGCATATTCATAGTCTATGTTCTCTTCATTTCAGCCTTGCAACATACCACTAATTTGGATAGGAAATCATACATATATAAATTTAATTGGGAAAGGATCTATTGATATTGAGGATGACACCTTAAATGTTGTGTTGTGTGTACCTCACTTCACAAATAATCTTCTTTCCATCTATCAAATTACTCATGGTGCAACAAGGAAGATTGTGGATTTTAGTCCTAATTCACTTATCATTAGAGACTTTGAGTGCAGAGCTACCATTTCAATTGGGGTGGTGCATCATGCATCTCAGTTGTACTCATTTTCTCAGACATTTTTCGTATTGATGACTTTGATTCTTGCGATGATGATCACACTTCTAGTGTGGATTCTAATATTGAGGAGAACTTTGGTTACTTGAACTTGGGTGTTCTCACACATGATCTAGTTCTTGAATATTGCATTTAATTAAGCCTCGTATTGATATCACATCTATTGTTTCTCCTAATGATTCTTATGTTGCTATTGTTTTGGCTTCTGGTGATTTAGTGTAGTAGGATATACATTATCTTATGAACACAGTTCCTTAGGATTATTACTTGACAAACATTGTAGGTTTATTTGTGGAGTCCTACATTGTGTATTTTGGAGACTTTATTGATGGCATTCATCTTCTCTTTGGTGGGGATGACCCTTCTTCAATTTTTGTGAGGGAGCACTCTGACCATCTTGTTCATTCTCTACATGATCATTATTTTTATTTTGATGTGATTATGGATACTTATCTACAACATTTGGAGAATGTCTTTGTGTCCTTCGAGGAGATACATGAATATTTTCATCATGTTCTAAATTCATATTCACTAGATCCTAGATTGTCATTTTTAGTAGTGTGTCCTAGTACATATGATTTGGAAGGGGCAACTTTCAACATTGACATGGGGACACTTGAGAAACTTTTAGAGACCCCATACATGTAAAATTATATTCTTCATTATCTTCAGATACTTTTCTCTTCCCTTGACCTTTTCCAAATCCAACATCCTATATTTAATTTTAATTGCCTTGGATAAGGCCCTATCTCATTGCTTAACATCTCAAGATCAAAAATTGAAGAAGGAGCATCATCAAATTCTCCTAGTCCAATCTACTTGTGTTCTTCTTGAAGAGGTGGCCACTAAATTAAAATGGTAGAAGAAGATTCCTTCTTTACATTGTCCCTTTTCAACCTAATATTTTCCCTATAAAATTGATTGAATGAGGCATAAAGATCTACATGCTACTTTTTCAAAATTTCATTCATCCTCTCTTCTTCTTTTGTTGTTGCCTATGCAAAGAGTGAAGAATGAATTGCAATTGTGGCTACTTGAACAATTGATGTATCATGTAGTGTCCTCACAATTTTGTCCCCCGCTTTCTCCTCTACCCCATACACAAGTCTAGCTTGTCAGTGCTTGGGGCCTTAACCCATTGTGCTAGTGATTTTCTATTGGGATTAAACCCAATGTCATGAGTGCCAAATTATCTGGCATATATGGGATCCTCTTTCTTCATCACTTGATCTAAAATAAAAAATTTTCCATGCTCCACCCAGGGACCTAAACCATACCACTTTCCTTGATTATTTTTATGGCCTCATCTAGAGTAATTTTTATATTTTCCTTGTCAAAATATACCATCTCATCTTCTACCAACTCCTTCAATTTATCTTTCAACTAGAGACTTTTAAATTATAGAGTTTTGATTAATTCATCATCAAACAAAATTTGAGTGGTAGGAATTATCCTCTCATCAATTGCTTCATTTTCAAGGATTGTGCTTGGGACAATAGTCATGTCTACATCTAGAGGCTCATTGACAAAATCCACATCTTGAAATCTATCTCAAGGAGGGGGAGGTGGAGGAACTCTAGAGTCATCTTCTTCTTCATCTTTAATCTCCTCAAAATCAAGTGGAGTAACTCTACCAACTTCAAGATGCTTCTCTTGCCCTGGAATAGTTTGGCTTTCTTGGGGCTTTGATTAAGAAAGGGATGGTGTGTGAAGATCCTCTCCCATTATTTTTTTCCCCTTTCTATGATACAATGTATCTTTTGGGGGATGGTAAGAAGGTCTTTATTCAGGTATTTGACTAGATGACTACCCTTGTGATTCAACCAAAATTGCTTCAAAAGTTTTTAGTTTTTGGTACATCCTCATTGCTTCATTTGAGATATTTGAGTAAAATCCCCTAAATTTGGGGTCTCTTTGTTTCCTTTTCTTCTTAAGTTTATTGAGGATATCCCAGATTAACCTATTGCTCAAGGTATTCTAAGGTGAACAATTTCTTATCAGGTCCTCATATTTATAGTGTTCATGAAACACTTCTTTTCTTTTCATCTTGCCTACCCTGAGGTGGTTAATGTATCCCTCAGGATCATATTTTTGGGCCTTCCCACTCTATAGGTGATACTTATCTCAAAAATTATTGCACTTTCTCTATTGTGTCATAGCTCACTATAAAATCTCCACATATTGTATACCTAGGAAGGTGAGTTCCATTCTTTTCAAGCTTAACCTATCTCCTCTCCATCCACATGAGTTGCCATGTAAACTAAATAAATGCAAGTCTTTGGAGAACAAAAAATATTGGAGATTGTTGCATATTATTGCTGCTATGATATGGTGTTCTCATTTATGTCAACATATTCCTGTGATTTTCTTCGGTGTTTGCAGATTGGGAAGATCTTATGATCCGGTTTGCAGTTTTGTTTTGTTGTATTGGTGCTTTGCAAAGTTCAGTATGTCCTCTGGTATATTACGATGTGATATGATATTGTGCTGAGATTTTGGGATATTTTTTGGGATAGTCTTGTGTATATTTATTTTAGATGGATCATGATTTGGTGTTCTGCAAGTTATCTTTCTTTGTGACAGTTGTTGATTGGTTGTGTTCTTGAGCTTTCAGATGTTATTGATAAGTGGTGTTGGTGCAGCTGTTATTGATGATTTTAACGTGCTTGATAGTGTTTCCTAATTGTGTCATATTTTTTTTAATGATCTGCATTGATCATTGTGTGATTTTTTAGTGGTTTTCATGAACTGGTGATGATTTTGGTCTTATGCAATTTTCTCAGTGGTTTAGCATGTTGCAGTTATTCTTGGTGTGATTTCTGGTGGAGTTGAGCATTTGGGAACTTGAATTAGGTCTATGTTATGTCATGTAAATCATTATATTAGTCTGGTGGTCAATCTTTGTATCGTGTGATGTAATTTTGTAATTATGAGTTGAGGGTTTAACCAGGCTTGTTGTCATGGTTGATAATTTGTATATATAAGTGATATTGTCATTTAATTTAGATATCAAGGTTGTGCCTACATTATCAAAGAGTGGTGTATATGTCAAAAGTGATTCATCCTTCGGTATTGTGATTGAGGAGAGATTGGTGTTGCTAAGAAGACATCTATGCTTAACCGGAACTATAATCAGGCATTTGGAGATGTTATTTTTTCAATTTATTTCTTCCAGATTGTAGTCTAAATCTTGTTGTAAGTCAGTGAGACTTCCTTGAGGGTTGTAGCCTTTGGGTCATTGTATTTGAGCAATGAGCTCTAGGAAGTGTGCCTGAATGCATGTGCATTCCCCATTGTAGTATTTTCACATACTACTATAGAGTATCATCTTACTGTAGGTAGGTTCCCACCATGGTTTTTCCCTTAACCATTTTTTCCATGTCAAAAATCTCGGTGTTGTGTGTTGTGCTTTCAAATTGCTTATCTTTACCATTGTTTTAGTTTATCATATCTATTTTGTTATTAGATCCGTTGAAGACTAATTCAGCCCCCTCCCTCTCAATCTTCCTTCTTGTTGTTTCCAACAATTGGTATCAGAGCTAGATCCTCCGAAAGAAGCTTAACCACTTGAGGAGATCTGGGATGGCAATTGCAGGTGTTATCTTTAAGAAGAACAATCCAAGATTTGATGGAAGTAACTATGCTATATGGAAGAAATAGGTGGAAGTGTACTTGAAATGTCTTGGAGAAGATTACTGCAAGATTACAAAGAATGCCTATTTTGTTCCTCAGGATGAACCGGTTACTATTGATGAGATCAAGGAAGCTTAACATAATATTAGATCAAAGGAAGCATTTCTTACTACCCTAACTGATCCTGAGATGACAAATGTAATGGGACTTCAGACCTCACATGAGATATGGGAGAAGCTTGAAATCCTGTATGAAGGTGACAAACAAGTGAAAGTTGCTAAGTTACAGAGTTTGAAAGGAAAGTATGAGATGCTAAAGATGGGAAATGATGATAACATACACTCCTTCATGACTAAAGTAAATGATTGTGTCCTAGGTATCAAATGTGCTAGTGGAACCCTTTAAGAAGACAAAATTGTTGCTAAGGTGTTGAGATCTTTTCCTCGTGTTTATAAACATAAAGTTGGTGCTATTGATGAGATTCGAAGTGTGACTACTACGACAAGAGATATGTTGGTTGGAAAGATTGTTACATTTGAGCTAAGTGAAATTGGAGAATCACATGGAAAGTCTGAGACAATATTTAGAGCATCAACATTTGTATCAGGAAAGCATAAGTATGATCCTAATTTGTGCAGAATATCCAGATATGAAAGAGAGAGAAGAGAGATGGAAGAGAAAGAAAGAGAACTAGATGAGCTTGAAGCATTGATTGCCCAGAGATTGCCTAAAGGAGCCAGTAAGTATGATGGAAAATTACGTTTGAAATGTTTCTCTTGTAATAGGATATTTTGCTTCTAGATGCCCGGAGAGAATGGCTAAGTATGACAGGCATGATAAGTTTGATAAGAATGATAGGAATGATAGATATGAGAAGCATAAGAAGTATGACAAGCCCTACAAGTCTAACCAGAAGTTTAGAAATCAGAAGAACTGTTACTATGTTGTTGAGGAAGGTATTATAGATAATGAATATAAAGGAGATGAAGTTGTATTTCTTGCCATTAAGGAAGATGGACCTATACCTGTTGATTCCACTAGTTGTGCTATTGACGAGAAAGCTTTAGCTGCTAAAGTTGAAGAGAAAGATGAATGGGTTCTTGATAGTAGTTGTTCACATCATATGACCGGTGATAAAAGAAAACTTGTGAGATGGAAAGATGTGATGATGGAATAGTAAGATAGGCTATTATCTTTGTATAATATCCCTATTCAAACTGAAGAATTGATGGTTTTTAGTATCTTTCTCAGTCTAATATTGTAGCACTGATAAGATGTTCTAAACCCTATTCAAACTGAAGAATTGAAGTAGGTTGATCTAGTAAAGATAGTTAATTTGGATGTTGTTGTTGTCGGTGAAGAGGTATAGGAACCTGAAAATAAGAAGACTTTGAGGTATGTAAGATTGAATCATTCTGAAAATCAGATTATTGGTGATAAGAATAAAGGTGTGATGACTAGATGAAGGCTAACTACTGAAGAAGTATGTTTGATTTCTAAAGTTGAACCTAAAGATGTTGTTGAAGCTTGTAAAGATGAAAATTGGATGAGAGTTATGGAAGAAGAATTAGATCAGATTGAAAAGAAAAACACATGGGAGCTTGTGCCTAGACCTAAGGATAAGAATGTTATTGGTACTAAATGGGTATTCAGGAACAATTTGAATGAAATTGGTGAAGTTGTCAGAAATAAAGCTAGACTGGTTTGCAAAGGATATTCTCATAAAGAAGGAATTGATTATGACGAGACTTTTTCTGTAGTGACCAAACTTGAAGATGTTAGATTGTTGCTTGCATATGTTGCTTATAAAGATTTCAAAATATATCAGATGGATGTCAAATCTGCCTTTTTGAATGGTGATCTTGAGGAAGAAGTCTACATTGAGAAACTTGAAGGATTTTCATTATTTGATGGTAGAGACATGGTATGTAAATTGAAGAAAGCTCTTTATGGATTGAAGCAAGCCCCTAGAGCATGGTATGCTAGATTAGATAAATATTTGTTGAATTTGGAATTCAATAAAGGTGTTGTTGACAGTAATCTGTATTTTAAGATTGAGAATGATAACATCTTGTTTGTTGAAGTCTTTGTTGATGATATTATCTTTGGAGGAGATGATAACTTGAGTATGAAGTTTTTTGATGCTATGAAAAAAGAATTTTAGATTTCTATGATTGGTGAGATGAAATTCTTCTTAGGTTTGCAGATTTCATAGACTAGAAAAGGTATATTCATATCTCAAACTAAATATGTGAAGGAATTGCTAAAGAAGTTTGGGCTAGATAACTCCAAACCTGTTGGAACTCCTATGGTGACTAGCTGTAAATTGTCTAAGAATGATGAATCTCTGAAAGGTAATCAAAGTTTGTACAAATTTATGTTTGGAGGACTGTTATATCTTATTTAGAATAGACCGGATATTATGCATGTTGTGTGCATGGCTGCTAGATATCAAGTGTATCTGAAAGATAGTCATGTGACTGTTGTTAAAAGGATATTTAGATACTTGAAGGGAACTATGGATTTTGGTTTATGGTATCCGAGGAATGATGATTTCATGCTATGTGCTTACACTGATGTCGATTGGGCTAGTGATGTTGCTGAATGGAAAAGAACTACCGGTGGAGCATTCTTTTTAGGGAAGAAACTAGTTTCATGGGCTAGTAAGAAATAGAATTCATTGTCCTTATCTACTACTAAATTTTAGTACATTGTTGATGCTAGTAATTGCACTTAGGTATTTTGGATGAAGAAAATGTTGAAGGATATCAGAGTTACCTATGATGAGCCTACTTTCATATACTGTGATAATTCCAGTGCTATTAACATGTCAAAGAATCTAGTGCAACATTCAAAAACTAAGCATGTCTCAAATATCATTACTTGAGAGTGCAAGTCAGTGAAGAGAAAGTGAAGTAGGAGTATGTATCTACAAAGGAAAAAATAGCTTATATTTTCACTAAGCCCTTACCTACAGATACATTTATCTATTTGAGAGACAAATTAGGGGTATCTACCCCTCCTAATGAGAACTAGATGCATTGAGTTGCATCAATCTAGTGGACTTCAGAATCTTATCTTTCTATCTAGATTGGTGAGTTAGTGTTGCTCCTTTGGTGGAGTAGTTTGTGTTTTAAAGAGAGAAATTCCTAAAATTCTAATGCAGAGCCATCCATGTATCTTATCAAACACTTCAGGATGTATGACACTAACCCCTTAACACACCAATAGGATCCTACAAAGCAAGACTCTACAATCTTGGTTCCAACTTCTCATTTCACTCCAAGGTTCATACTACTCAAATTGGCTAACTTTGTCCAAAGTGCATCATGAATCCTCCTAAGGTTCTTGACCTTCACAACACCTATTTTGGATCATACAACACTCACATGGACCAGACCAAACATTGGTTTCAAGGATTCAACCTAAGTTCCCTATGACATCTTCACAATTAGGCCTATTTGCTTGTAGCCCTTGGAGACAGGTAATGGGACATTAAGTCCAAACTTTTCCAAACACCCTAGAAAAAAAATCATAGATTCAGATACCCATTATGGTCTTACACAATCCCCTAAGGGGAGGAGTCAAGATCTGACAAGGAAAGATCTGAGCCTGATGGTGACCAACTGTTTTAAAGGTATAATTAGGCCTCCATTTGTGAAGCAACTATATTAAAATGGACACATCATAGAATCACAACCCCATGAGAATGTGGGGAACCATAAAAATTTATATATTCCAGGGTCACACACCTAAAATCATTGCCAATTGTCCTCTAGGGTCACTATTGCAGTCTAAGGTCTAGGTAGCCACATAGAGATGTCTACCTAGCGCTTGATCAAACACACATCTCCCTTGCTCCTCTTTAAAAATTCCTTTTGAATCATAGAATACATAGGCCACACTTTCATCCTATCCATTTCCATGAGTTCTAGATGAACAGGTTGCAAGTTATGGACATGGGAAGGCAAAACCTAGGCAAACCCTGGTTTTTCGGGTATCTACAGCAAAACTTAGATATCTGGAGAAAAAAAAATGATAAAGACCTCAAATCAAGACAAAACCATTGGTAACTCACTTCACTAAAAAAATCAAAACATTGGGGATTGGTCCTAATCCATACAACTCCATACCCCGTACCAAAACCTCACAGTTTGCAGGAAAAACTTAGAATTACTTATTGTTTGCAATCATAGATACTTTCTCCATATAGTCTCTCCTTGGGAATTGTGTACACAAGGTGTTTATACCCCTCTAAAACTACTCCCAACCGAAAACAATAGGTTAGATCCGTTGGAGGAGTTAAACCAACAAAAATTCAAAAAGTTGCACAAAAGTTGCTCATGACAACTTTTGACAAAGTTGTCAAAAATATCATTTCTTGCACCCGAATGACTTGGGTCAAGAATAACACCTCTAAACACCCTAGAAGCACTTAAAACAACTAAAATCACTAGGATAAACCTATCCTAAGCATACTTAGTCCCCTTTTGTCCAAAAGTCCTAATTGGCTTATCAAGATGCCAAAATAGGAGTTTGGCTCACAAGATGGGGTTTTTTATTACAAACACAAAATGCATAATTGAAAACACAAAGAAAGCATCCTAAGACATGTTTAAGGTCTAATCATTCCTCCTCTAAGCCTGAATGATCATGTTCAAGGGGTGCCCCTACACCAGATTCATGTTACTATTTTGGGGAGAGAGGTTTTGGTTTTCTGTTTTAAGATCTTTGGCATTGTTGTCAAAGGGGGAGAGAGATCATGTGAAAAAATTCCTTACCTATCTTAATCTTAGGGGGATTTTGCCAAATATATCTTATTTCTTTGCATTGATTGTTTTTCACATTCATATTTTGCCATGAATTCCAAAGGGGGAGATTGTTGGAGATTGTTGGGAATTGTTGCTACTAGGATATGTTTTTTTCATTGATGTCAACATATTCCTATGATTTGCTCTAGTGTTTGCGGATTGGGAAGATATTATGATCCAATTTGAAGTTTTGTTTTGTTGTATTGGTGTTTTATAGAGTTTAGTATTTCCTCTGGTATATTTTGGTGTGATCCGATATTGTGCTGATATTTTGGGATATTGTTTGGGATGGTCTTGTGTATCTTCATTTCAGATGGATCATGATTTGGTTCTCTTCAAGTTATATTTCTTCATGACAGTTGCTAATTGGTTGTGTTCTTGAGCTTTCAAATGTTGATAGATAAAGATTTGATAAGTGGTGTTGGTGTAGTTGTTATTGATGATTCTAAAATGCTTGTTGGTGTTTCCTAATTGTGTCTTATTTTTTTTAATGATCTACATTGATCATTGTGCAATTTTTTGGTGGTTTTCATGAACTAGTGATGATTTTTATGTTATGCGGTTTTCCTGGTGGTGTAGCGTGTTGCGGTTGATCTTGGCATGATTTTCAGTGGAGTTGAGCATTTGGGAATTTGAATTAGGTTCATGTTTTATCATGTAAATAATTATATTGGTCAGGTGGTCAATCTTTGTATCATGTGATGTAATCTGGTAATGATGGGTTGAGGATTTAGTCGACCTTATTGTCAAGGTTGATGATTTGTATATATAGGTGATATTGTCATGTAATTTAGGTATCGAGGTTGTGCCTACATTATCAGAGAGTGGTGTATGTGTGAACAGAGATTTATCCTTTGGTATTGTGATTGAGGAAATATTGGTGTTGTTGAGAAGACATCTGTGCTTAACCAAAACTATAATCAGGCATTTGGAGATGCTATTCTTTTAGTTCATTTCTTCCAAATTGTAGTCCAAATCTTGTTGTAAGTCAGTGAGACTTCGCTGAGGGTTGTATCCCTCCGGGTTATTGTATTTGAGTAGTGAGCTCTACACATTGTGTCTGAATGCATGTGAATTCCCCACTGTAATATTTTCACATACTACTACAAAGTATCATCTTACTATGGGTAGGTTCCCACCATGGTTTTTCCCTTAACCGATTTTTCCACGTCAAAAATATTGGTGTTGTGTGTTGTGCTTTCAAATTTCTTATCTTTACCATTGATGCAATTTATCATATCTATTATGTGGTTAAGTTAGTAGATCTGGTGAAGACTAACTCACCTCCCCCCCCCCTCTCAGTCTTCCTTCTTGTTGTTGCCAACAAAAACTAGTAGCTTGTCAAGTGCTTGAGGGCACCCATAAACTCTTATCATTGTGCAATCTGAATATAAGAATAAATCACCAACATTATGGGTGAATGCACCCTCAAGAAATTTCACATCCTTTGGCTTCAAATCCTTAGTCCTCAATATTCTCATAATATTATTTGGGATCCTTAGGCATTGAAGCCTACACCATCTCAGAACCTTCATAACAAAATGGTCAAAGAAAGTTGTATAATTTGACCATCTGGACCCCTCATCCCATATTTAAGTTCACATTTGCACTAGCCACCCCCCACCTTCATTAGGATCAAACATATTAATGTTCAAGCTAAGGAACCATTCAATTCTATTCTATAAAATAATCAAGTGACATAAGAGGGAGTAATGCTTAAATTCTACTATAACTTGGTCATTATTTACCCTCATCAATCCCTCATGCAACTTGTCTTATATATATGTAGCAAATTCATTTGATAGAGGATGTTGGATTCTCATGGCCATCATCATCATTCCCACTAACTTTTTGGTTTTCCTAGCATCAATCCCCAAAATTTGACATAGAGCATAATATGTTTTTACAAAATAATGCTTGAATGAGACCAATTCGAGTGGTTCTTTCTCTAATTGGAGTAGGTAGTTCCTTCCACTCTAATACAACTTCTTTTTATATCTTGGTACTTCTTCCTTCCTCAGTGTCATCCTCTTCTAGTTGTATTCATGTCTTCAAGCTTCTTTAAGTCAAACTCTTTTAAAGTATTCCTATTTAAATCAAAGCAAGAGATTATTGCCTCCCTACCCAGATCCATTAGATTTTTTTCTTCGACTATTCTTATAGTCATAGAATCAAGATGATATTGCATTGACAAAAATATAATGAGGGCAAACTCTACAAAAACATTTGAAACCACTAGTTTAGCTAAGTCCAACACCCAAGGATTCGATATGCATACATATTTGTCCCTATTCGCATAGAATTAATAGAAGATATCCCACCACCTATCTACAGTGATGGATTCCCTACACTTTGAATGCTTATAAGAAAAGACATTCTTCAATGCATCCTACATGGTTGATCCTAGAAATAAATCCACCAAATCTTGGTGGAGACCCCTTACATCCTTATTCTTCTTCTCTATTTCAGCAAGTTGCTCCTCAACTTGTTCAATGAGGGTTTCAACACTTACAACTAGAGTTGTTGGGTTCTATGCGAGTGATGGAACCTAAGCAGGTGGTGGGTTTTGGATAGGAGGCAAAGCAGTGGTCTTTTTGGTGGAAGGGGCTCTTTTTATTTTTGGTTTTGAACTTCCTACCTCAATAGGTGGGGCTTTCTCAATGGAAGGTTCATTAGCAATCTGGGAGGAAGCCAAAATTACTACAAATAGGATGGCTCTTGTGATCTTTGGGGTGGTGGATTTCTTCCTTTTACGTTTTGAGCTCTCTCCTTACTCGGGGTATTTTTTAGCAGACATGTCATAGATAGTCTTGTGTTTTGGGGCCATAGATGTTAGCTAGGGTTCTAAATTATGCTTTTCAAAACATAAGAAATGTCATGCCCAAACTTTTGGGCACAAACGAAATATTTTTTTTTTAAAAAACTTAACCTAATAAATCTAACTTTGCTAAATGACGCATTAACAAGTCTTGTCTTAAATAAGTTTGGTTTTCTTTTCAACTAATAGTAATCTTTACAATTGATCAAGTAAGCGAGATGATCTAAGTTAAATGCGAAATATTAATTCTCCAAAGAATCATTATTATCTCATCAAATAATTTGTAATAATAATTTTGTTTAAACAAAAGTCTCTAAATAAATTTGCAAGAGATTTTATTAATCACAAATAATCTATTAATTGCATAGGGATTAAATTAATTGGCCCTAGCACTTAGCTTTATAAAACCTATTACTTATTTTAACAATAATTATAATTTGTCTAAAATATGACTCTAGGGTCGATTAATCCCATAGTGCAATTGTGCTATAAAATTTTATTAAAGTTGGCCAAAATGATTTAACTCCTAGGGCTAAATATTGCAAAATAATTTATTATTATTTTCCCATGAAATTTAACCCCAAAAAAGATTCAAAGAAATTAGCTTTTAAATAAACCCTTAGAAAACTCTACTCAATTAAAGTTGGAGTTCACTATCGAAGAGTAAAACCAACTAAGGTCTTTAATTTATAAATCTAATATATATGTTTACACATATATTTCTATATGCTTATATGGCATATATATATATATATATATATATATATATATATATATATATATATATATATATATATATATATATATATATATATATATAATTAAAATTATGTATATAAGAGATAGTGAGTTATGTTAAACAATATAATCTTGTAGTTTATGGGGATACCCTATTCAAAATTTGAATAGGGTATTTCCCCCCTCTTTCCATTTCCCAACAAGAAAATAATAAAATAAAATAAGGAGTGAAAACCTAAATTTATACTATAAGCTATCCCATCCTTTTACATTTTTCCTCACTACTTATCTACACTAACCCGAAATGGGTTAGGGTTTTATGTTTGACGTAGGGGGGCCGAATGTTATGGCGGAGGCGATCTAACATGGCTGCAGGTTTTTGTGTAGGTAGCGGCGTGGTGTATTCACAGGGCACGGAGGAGTACAGCACAAGGGGGAAGATTGGTGGAAGGCCTAGCCTCCCGCAGTGGCGTTGGCGCTGCTACGGATCTCGGCCCGCAGTGACGGCCTTGGCCGCTCCTGCGGGTCGCAGCCCACAGCGACGCCACGGCGTCCCTGTGGGACGTGGTTCGCAGTGGCAGCCTCGGCCGCCCCTATAGGTCGTGGCCCGCAGCAGCGCCGCGGTGCCCCTATGGGACTCGGCCCACAGAGGGACCACACCACCCCGGGGTGCCCGCAGAAGCCTCAGCTCCAGGTAATCTCTGGGGGTAGGGTTTGTCAAGGAAACAAAAAATAATAATTTCTTTATTAAATTTTTTTTTTGTATTATTTTTTTTTAATATTTAAATGTATAAATAAATAAATATATATATATATATATATATATGTGTGTATGTATATTTATATATATATGTATATATGTATATTTGTGTGTGTGTGTGTGTGTGTGTGTGTGTGTGTGTGTGTGTGTGTGTGTGTGTGTGTGTGTGTGTGTGTGTGTGTGTGTAATAACACACTTAAGCAATTTATATGTTTTCTTTTTTTTTTTAGTATTATTACTTTTATATAAACCATGCAGAAAACTGGTAAAATAATGACAGTATGCAATAGATGAAATTCTCATTTTTCTAATATGTTAATATGTATGCTTTAAATTATGTTTTTATTTTTTATTTTTTTTTTAACACAAATCCAAAAAAACTAGTTATCTCCTTAGCATAATAAACCTAGCTTAATAGGAAATACTACATTGGTTCATTGCTTTAAGCATTCTGTATATTTCCTCTCTTTTTTTAAAAAACACTAACAGAAAGCTCGAATGTGTTTCTTTCATTTACTAAGTCTAGATGCTAACTTAAGAAATAGGCTTTTTTACTTTAAATTTATTTTCTGCAGTAAATAAAAGAAAAAATGACAGAATGAATTAAACTACAGTGGTATTAATAAAACTGAAATATCATTTAAAAACCTTTTCTTTTTCAAGTTAAATACAACATAGTGTTCGTATTAAGGAAATGTAACTATGTATGCATTTTGGAACTAAACTTATATGACTAAGAGATCATTCTCAGCTTAATAACTCACATGTTATGCTAATATACTTAACTACACTATTTTCATTTTGCATAGCAGAAAGAATAGACTGTTATTTTTCCATTAATAAGAATGCAACAAATATTTTATTTCAACAACTATAGGAACTTAATCCATAAATAACACTTCTTTTTTTTGCAAAAATAACTTAATAGGGAAAATACATATTTCTTTCAAGAGCATCTATAATACAAAGTAGTCAATATTACAAAAGGTATAATACCCAAACTAGTCTCTCATCTCATTAAATAAGGACTTGAAATAAAAATGAATACATATCTTTTTAAAATAAATACAATATATAACTTCTCTTTTTACATTGCTACCATTTAAAATACAATATTCTCTTCCCAACTTTTCTGCAAGTCAAATAAAAACCAGCAACTCCTAGCTTCCTTTTTTTTTTTTTCCTCCCAAGTAACCTGCAAATAAAACATAAGGCTTGACCATGGAGTACTCACCTCCCAACCTAGGCTTACTAGAAGCCACCCCCGATCTTGGAGAACCAAGCACTAGATGGGTTACACACATACAACCACAACAAGCAAAGAGGTAAACACACAACAAACAATTTTCCCAACCAAGGCTACACTTCACCACAACTTGTGATGATTTTTCCATGAGTGGAAGTGGACCAAATACCATTGGGGAGACTGCAAGCATGGAACATCTCAAGCCACCTCATGGCAACCAAATACAACACAAATACATCCCCACATCCTTATGCCCCCCAAAAGCATATAAGCCATATCATCTCTCCTTATGAACCCCAAATGCATAAACAAGGCTATGCAGCAAGGGTCACAAAAGAACACCCTTGAGATCACTCTCCTTAAAGGAGAGCCTCTCACCCAAGGCTGTCAAATTTATTCCACCCCAAGACCATCCTACTCTCCCAAGAGTAGAAGGCCTTGGACACTCCCAATACAAGAAAAAGCATAAAAAGAAAACAAAGGGAAAAATCACATTTTCTTTTACAAAGTAAAATACATATAAACAACTCTTTCATACAAGCATTTCTTCAAGCATGCATATACAACATAAACAAAAAGAGAGTAAGAACCAACCTTAATCTGCCCAAAGGTTTTGATAAATCTAGTTGGGGATGAGCAGCCCAAATCCACACAATCTTTTCACCAACACTTAGCCAAAATTCTATCCTACAACTATTCTTCAAAATTGCATGATCTCCAACAATGGAGAGTGGGTGACTAACTCACTAAGTCCCTAATCCTTACCTAAGAAGGTCTCTCTCACTCTTCCCAACCCCTTGGATAGAGTGAGAATTCCCTTTGGTTAGTCTTCCCAACCTCTTACATGTTGCTAAAACTGGAAAGAGAAAAGGTAAGAGAGGATGGGGAAGAGAATCTGACACCAAAAGGGAAGGTTGTCTATCCTAGGAGGAACCTTCTAAGTTGAATTTTCGCTCACCTTGGAAAAACCACTTTTTGAGGTGACTAAACAATCACATGGGAGTAGTCACATGTTTAAAAATACCCCTAACCCATAGGTATACCCTTTGGACCTTTGAAAAATCCCTAAAACTAACCCTAGGAGTCCATTTGACCCCTTAGAAACCCCACTGAAGTTAACCTACGGGTCAAACCTGAGTTGACCACTCCCAAGACTCCCTACCCAAGGCAAATTTGGGACCACACTCAAATGTTTGAAATGGCTTTGGTAGAAACAAACTCCCTCCAAGAGACAAGTCAAATTCAATGACACTAATCAGCACATGTGCCAAGTGACACAATAAAATACATTATAAAAATCACACATAGAATTTGCCTCTTGTTGGATTACACAAATTAATAAAATCAATTTAACACACATGCATCATTTACTTTCACAAATAAAATACGATACAAATGGGGTGTTGTCCCTCCAAATAAACAACCCCTGGCTTTACAAACATACATAGGTCTAAGTTTAGTTCTCCATAATATTTCCATGGTCACATGGATAATTTTCCTGTGCATCTCAATTTACACATTAGTAATTCCAAATAACCACAAATATATTATTAAACACATGGATTTGAATACACATTAAACACTCATACAATTTATAGTAATAAATCAATATCTCATATATCCCAATTGATCCACATAAGCAATTATCATAATCCTCAAAATTTGATCCATTCATATTATAAGCATCCTATTTCTATCATCATAATGAAGTCTTGCAAATCCAATAATGACATACATCATCTCAAAGTAATTCTATTCTAGAATCATATAAAGTTTCATAGCCATAATGCATAAAAATGAAGCATCAATATACGTCAAAGTTATCCAAATCATGGAATCATATAAGTTCTAAATCCATAATGCATAAAAATAAAGCATCCATAATAGTCTCATCATGAAAATAACAGAAATGTCAGGATGAGTCGGGGTAGGGCCTCAAAGGAAACCCTATGATAACCCATTGATCTTTTTGACAAAATTAAAGAGCTATAGGTCTGATGATTACTTACTTGTGTCTCAAGAGATTCTTGGCATATTCAGTCTCTGCAAATCACCTTTGGTCACCTGAAATTCTCCTTGCTCTATCTCTTGATCCCTAGGTGAACAAATGAACTGCAAAGATTGGTTTTATTTTCCTCAAACCGCTTGCAATTCATCTGCCATTAATTTTCTTTCATGCAAACATGAAGTTAGTGGCTTTGAAATTTGAACTTTGTTGTTGATATTAAAATGGATGGCCACAATCTCATTTTGACTGCCTTTGACTATTGAGGTGGCATTCCTCAATCTCCATCATCACAACATTCTAATATTCTTTCATATTCCTTTCTACCCCTCATGAGGAGCACCCTTTTTCTCTTTATACCACCCCCACTAGCCCATAGGGTCATTATACCCTTTCTTTCAATCCTATGGGATAGAGGGAAAGAGCTTCCCTTTACTTTTGTTGCTTCCTTCTAGCCTTTGGGGTCATTTTCTCTGTATCAATAGTCATGCGGGGATGCGAGGAGACCAAACCCCTTTTACTTGTTTTCCATCTCTTCCATGTTTCCCCACATCATTGTTTCAACCCTATAGATAAGATAATTGTGTGGGGGCATGGGGGTAACTCCTTCTCTTTGTTTTATTTCCTTCCCACTATGCCATGATGCTTACTTAATTAACTGTAATGCTTTACAGGATGGTCGAGTAACACCATTTTAGAACAAAATTAACTACTTCCCTTCACCCCGCAACATCATTGTTGCTATTAAGATAACCATGTAGGGGTATGGGGGAAATATAAGATAAGACTACAAACATTCCCCTGCTACCCCGCACCATATTTTACTCTTTAAAAAAAGCATGCAGGTTGGAGGGGAAGCCCTCACTTAAGTGAGGCAATTATGCACATGGTCACTAATACTTAAGGGTTGGGGGGTTGTAAAAGACATAAGCACTAGGGAAACCCAAACTGGTGCAGGAGCACCCAGACAAGATTGGCCACCATGAGGCCATAATGAAGATTTATGAGATATTAATTCTATAAGGTTAAAATAACCATTTCATATTTTAAACATGGATAATAATTCCATTTGGAGTCATCAAACTCATGTAATGAGTCATTTTGTAATAAGTTGTTAAAATTGCCATGTTGGGCAAATAATGTCAAAATGAGTAATGTAATGGGGTTCAATGGGTAGAATAGGTTTTTAATGAGAATTTTAAGTTTCATAAGGTCCTTTGTGACCATATTAATGTAATAAAGTTGATTAGAAAGTGTCAAGATGCAAAAAGATTAAAAACTTGTCAATTGACAACTAAAAGTGTCAATTTGACAATAAATTAAAGTTGTAAACACCCAAAAGTGGTTGTATGGGTGGTTAAGAGTTGGTTTTCAGTTTCCATGAAGGGAAGAGGTTTAAATATTTTTTTAATGATCCAAAATGAAGATTTAGAGGGTTGGATTTTCTTGGCATTGTAAGAATTTGGGGTTTGGCAATAAAAATACAAGGTTTTCCTTGCAATTTTGATCTAAAATCTGCACTTTATTGGTCTGAAACTCTTCTTCTTTGCTTCAATTTTTTTTGAAAATGGATTTTAAAATGTAGAAGAGTGTTTGTACTATCATTTGATACTATTATTAAAGGTTTTACATTCAAATCTGATATACTTCTATTGGTTGTTCTAAAATCTGATGTAAGTGATTGTTTTTGGGAAGTTTTGAGAGTCACAATGCAAATGTGACCCATTCCACTTTATGTGGTTGTTGTTTCTTGTGAAATGGGTCATTAATATTGTATTATATGTATCTCTAACCTTACATGTGCAGGGAATAATATGAAGATGAAGTGTTGATACCCTATGGTAAGAGATTGAGTGAGAAAAGGCATGAAAATGGAGACATGAGTATAGCAGAAGAAGATCTACCTTGAGGTAGTTTTTTTATGTGAAAAAGTTTTAGGGGATGGTAAATTCATGGTAAATACCAATTTTCAAGATCTGGAAGTGAGTTTTGGGGTTTGAACAGGGAGGCCCTAGTTTTTTAGGCCTAAAAAGAGGGGTTTAGTATCTAACCTATCAAATGATTGTGTATTGTCTTGAAAATTGGAAAATATATGGTTTTGGAACATTTTTCAAGACTATTTTTTGTTTTTGTGTTGTGTTCATACCGTTTGTTGGTACTTGCTTTGGAAAAGAGGGTTAATTGGGCCTAGTTGGTGTGTAGCAGGGTGATGGTCTTAGTATTTCGTCCAAAAGATCCATAGTTTATTTTCACATATGTTGTGTAAATTCCAAAAGGGTATCCATATATATAATTTTGTTTTCACATGTTTTGGGATTATTTTGAGTAAAGGTCATTCACCTCCTGAATAGGGCTACTAGGGAATTGGCCTATTTAGGGACCCAGGTAAGGGTTTGAGAGAGAACCAATTGATAGGGTGAGTGAAGCATATTGGGTAAATTGGAATAGGGTATGTTGAGACCCTAGGAAGTTTTGGAACAAGTTGGTGAGGTTGAGAGTCCTATTTGAGCATCTTGGTGAAGCCTAGTGAAGGAAGGTGAAAGAAGAAGAGTTGAGTTTTTTAAGAAGAAAGAATGATAAGTTGTAATGTAATTGTGGGAGGGTCCATGATGCTCTACACAATAGTGGTATCAGAGCAAGGTAGTAGGTTCTTGCAAATTGTAGATTGAAGACTGAGAAATAAAAGAGGAAACCATCATGGAAGAAGTTGAAGAAATGTGGGCAAGGTATGCTCAGGGGAACTCTATATTCCGGACACAATGCAAATGTTTGGGTAAGGTATGCAAGGTTGTTGTTAATATTGGTTCTTTTAAAAATATAGTCTCAGTAGAGATGGTTGAGAAGTTGAACTTGCCAAGGAAACCTCTTAAGTCACCTTACAGAGCATATGGGGTAAGCAATGATCAATGGGTTGATGTTAAAGAGAAAGCATATGTTTCTTTCAGCATTGGTTCATATTATGATACTATTCTATGTGATATTATTCCTTTGAGTGATTGTCATATGATCTTGGGTAGAGTATGGAAATTTTCTATTAAAGCCCTACATGATGGTAGAGAAAATGCATATGTTATTAATAAGAATGGGAAAAAGTTTGTGATGACATCATTGCAGGATGATGTCATGCCCAAAATTTAGGGCAAAAACGGAACAAATTTTTTTTTAAAAACATAGTAATTTAATTAACAAGTTCGCTCACACGACAAGCGTTATTAAAATTTCAATTATTAAATTCGAGCTAGTCTTGAGATGAACCAAGCTTCGATAGATTGTTAAATATTATTTGCGGAAAATTAACTGGTTTAATTTTATCTCCATGATATACCTAGTCTTTAGGTTTATTAAATCAATCACGTTAAAGAAAAGTAAGAGAGAAAAATTAATTTAATCTCCAATATGACTATATAATCTAATCAACCATTTTTTTAAATTTCTCTTTATTGCTCCAAATTATAACCAGGATTATATAAATATATATATATATATATATATTTATATATACATATATATATATATTTATATATACATATATATATATATATTTATAATTAAATACTTAATCCAAATTATGACCAGAATCTATATATATACATGTGTATATATATATATAGATACATATATATATATATATATATATATTACATATATTTTTATATATTTTAATTCTAATTCAAAAGCACATTACTTTCTAAATATTAATCCATATTTTCCCCAACCCTAATTAGGGTTCTATTTTCTCACATATATTATCAAAACTAATTAACATATTATTTTTAAAATCCATTTGCCCTAGCCCCACCCGGGCTAGGGTTTAACCCATATATTTATTTATATTTTTTTTAACAGGGAAATTTTTGTTTTGCTGGGCCGAACCCTTGGTGGCCATTTTTTTATTTACTGCAGGTTACGGAAGGAGGCGGGGAGAGCCATGGCACCACTGTGTGGGCGCACAGTAGGCGTCGCGGCACCACTGTGTGTCCACACAGTGGGCGCCGCTAGCGGCTCCCCACTGTGTGGCCACACAATGGCGGCCGCGGCCGTCCACTGTGTGTCCACACAGTGGGAGCCAAAACGGCTCCACTGTGTGTGCACACAGTGGGGTCCGCGTGGACCCAAAAACAATTTCCCCTCTTTTTTTTTTTTTTTTTTTAAATATATAATATATATAAATATATATATATATTTATATATATATATATATATATTTATATATATATATATATATATTTATATATATATATATATATATATATATATATATATTTATATTTATATAAATTTATATCCATAGTTAAAAAGGGTGAAAATATTTCAATAAATATATATTTTATTTTTTTTAAAAGGAGATTTACATGCAAAGATTTTAAACTAATATAATAAAGGGAAAAAGCATTAAGTTTATATAGAAATATATATATATATATATATATATAAAGCTTTTAAATCAATGCTAACTAAAATACAATATACTTTTCTGGAATTAAAAGAATTTCATTGATTTTTTTCCTCTAATACAATATTTACATAAAACATCTTTTTTCTTTAAACTACTTAAGATCTTTCAGCATAAATAAACTTCTATTTTGCCACAAGTAAATTATAAATAAAATTTAAATGAAAAAATTCTCTTTTTTTTTTCCTTTTCCATAATTCAAAGAAGCTTTTGCATGCAACACAAATTAACTTTTCTTTTTCTAAAAACCAGAAGTAGAAAAAAACAAGCTTTTCTTTTTTTAAAACAACTCTAAGATATTTTACCAATTTACAGGATGTTTCTTGAATAGTCACAACAATAAAACTTCAAGTCTGTTTTCAATATTTACTACTTGCTTCTCTTTTCTATGAATGAGGCATACTTCTATAACAAATTTAAACAAATATCTGCAACTGAATTTAAGTATCTTTAATAACAATCTTCTGTGTCTCTTTCATGGTTCCTACTCTCTTTCCTCTGACTTTCCTGCATAATAAAAAACATAAATATGACCACGGAGTGCTCACCTTCCAGCCTAGGCTAACTGGTAGCCACCCCCGAGCATCGGAGAACCAATTCCTAGACGGGTAACACATAGGCAAACACATAGAAAGCAATGCATACAGATATTCCAGACACATTCCCAACTTGGCTTTCACAGCACCACACTTTGGTGATGAACATTTTCAAGGGGTGGTAGTGGACCAATACCCTGAGGAGATCTGCAAGTATGAAATAAACAAGAAGCCACCTCATGGCACAATAATAATATCAAGAATCTCAACCCCTTATTCCTTATGCCCCCCAAAGGCATTCTAGCCTTATATCCCTCCTTATGACCCCCATTGCACAAACAGGCCATGCAGCAAGGGTCACACAAAGATCCCTTGTGATCGCTCTCAAAAGAGAGTCTCTCACTCGAGGGTTGTCACTGCTACCACCCTCAAGATCCTCTTCTCTCCCAAGAGTAAGAGATCTTGAGAAAACTCCCAAAACACATCAAATCATAAAACAAAAATTCCAAAAGATTTTCTACACAAACTTTCAAAAACACGGATTTCTTACACCAACAAACTTCCAGACATAAACAAGAAGAAGACATTAAAAAGAATAACTAAAACCAACCTTAATCTACCGATATTTGATGACGAGCTGCCCAATCCACAAATCTTTTTCCTTCTACCCTTAATCAATTTTTCTATTCCATAACATTATTTTCTCTTCAAATTTTCTTCTGTCTCCAAAAATGGAGAGTGGGTGATTACCCTCCAATTCTCAAAAATCTTGCTTAAGAAGCTCACTCACAGAGTTCTCACAAGATTCTAAAAAAAACCAAAAAAAAGGAAGAAAGCAAAAATGCAAAAAGACTCTCATTCCAAAAGGAAAAATCCTGATTAGATTTAACTTCTAATTTTCAATTTTCGCTCAACTCAAAAAAGCCAATTTTTAAAGCGTTAAAAAGATCATTATAAAGTAGAAACTTGCCTAAAATTACCCCTAACCCCTAGGTATACCTTATGGGCTTTAGGAAACCCTATTAAACTACCCATAGGTGTTCATTTAACCCATTTTAAACCCCTCTGAAGTTTATTTTCGGGTCAAACATAAGTTGACCACCCCAAATATTATATTCCCAAAGTATTTATGACAACACATTATTTTATTAAAGAAAAACTATAATTAAACACTTTCCCACCAAGAGACACAAATAAAACATTTAAATTTAAATCCACACGTGTCAAGTGACACAAATAAAACACTTTTACAAAAATAAAACATGAAATTGTCTCTAGTGGTTTTTACACAATAAATTTAATTAGCACTTAACACTCATGCAGCATATACTGTTACGAATAAAATACAACACAAACGGGGTGTTGTCTCTCCAAATAGACAAACCCTGGCTTACGAACATACATAAGTCTAGGTTTTGATTCTCCGTAATTTTCCATGGTCACATGGTAAATTTCCTGCACATCTCAATTTACACATTTGTACTTCCAAATATCCATATATAATATAATTCAATAATATAACAATACACATCATTACTTGCATACAATTTTCATCTGCATAGATTGAATACATCTTTTATCAAGCAAATTCACATAAGCAATTTCATCCCAATTCACATAAACTAAACATACATCATAGTTCTATATTCAGAGTAAAGTCCTGCAAATTCAATAACGACATCTATCATTGCAATATCATCCTATCTAACAATCATGTAGTGTTCTATCTCATAAAGCATGTAAGTGAATCATCAAATCATAGCAATGTTATCCAAATCCTGAAATCATATAAGTTCTAAGTCTCAAAATGCATCAAAATAAAGTATCCATAATAGTCTAAAATATAAAATCCACTGAATGTCAGACTGAGTCGAGGTGAGGCCTCACAGATGACAAGGCAGCATGGGGAATGTCAACAATAATGTTGATTGCAAGAAGAGAGTTCCTAAGGCATGAGGAACATAAGGATGAAGAAAAGACAAAGATAGAAGCCACTTCTAGGCTTGAAGAAGATAAGGTAAAGTCTAAGTTACAGGAAGAAGATGCAAAGAGC